>NC_139142.1:37513835-37757525 GCF_964270905.1 Leucopleurus acutus
ATTGGACCAGACATGGGTACCTGACCTAGGCTGGACCAAAGCCCCCTATCCAGGGATTCTAGCCTAACTTCTGGATGCTCTCTTAAAAGGAGCCAATGAAAATGTGAGAGCTTGATCTGCCGTTTTGCACCACGTAGCCTTGTCCTCAGAGAAAACCCCTCTTTAATGAGAGAAAAAAATAGAGTACAATCACAGCAAGGGACAGAGACAAAAAAAGACCTCAGGGCTTTCCTGTCCTGCTGCTAGTCCCTGCTTGCTGATGCTGTGTGTCCCTGCCCAGAATTCTAACAATTCCTCCCCTTCGCTTACACCAGCTAAGTCCCTGGTAAGGCTCCTGTTGCTCTGACTCAAGAGAGAGACCCCTAGATTCTGCCCTATCCCTCAATATCCCAGCACACAGAGAGTGAAGGGTAATGAGTATCCTAATTCTTAAATCTGAAGGTGGCCTAGGGAAGATGTGAAGGAATGGAAGGAAGAATTCAACCCCGGTTGAGCACTTATTAATAAAATGAAAATAATCTATGTGACTCATTTGGATAGTTCCTGGCCTATAAGTAAAGAATAAACAAATGAACAAATAAGATGTCAAGCCAGGAGGGAATGAGAGCTCTGAGTGTCACAAGGTTCAGCTTATATATCATGCCCTTTTTTTCCTTTAAATTTTTTTTTTCCATTTCCCCCTCCTGGTCACAAGGTATTACACTGGGCTCTGGGCTCCCATAATAATTAGCTCTTGATCATAACATCTTGTAATACACTGGAGTGATAGTACTTATTATGTCTTATTCATATTTGAATTTTCCCAGAGCACAGAGTAGTTACTTAAATGTTTGGAATGAATGCATGAGGGAATGATTAAGTGAAATAATGAAAATTTTGTTAGGAAAGTTCTCTGGTATTAAGTGTTTGAAAGGCTTATTGAAATGTACTCACCATGATGATCATGATGATTTGTCTTGAAGCTGAGCACTTGCTCCCATTTGCCTTTGAAGCCAGTGACTTTTAGTTAATTATAACTTTTTTCCTCTAAAGGTCAAGAGAGCTGGAATTTTATACTTTGAATGAGTCTCTTCCAACGCTTGTTCTTCAAAAATACTTTTTCATAAATAGTTTGTTCCAGTTGCCAACTGGTTTGTTAACCGGGTCACTAACCATCCAAATCTGAGAATAGAAGTTTGTTTTGTTTTGTTTTGGTTCTTTTGGCCGCACCGCGTGGCACGCAGGATCCTAGTTCCCCAACCAGGGATCAAACCTGCGCTCCCTGCAGTGGAAGTGCAGAGTCTTAACTACTGAACCTCCAGGGAAGTCCCAAGAATATAAGCTTTATTGACTTTGAAACCCACCCGACAGAACATTTTCAAATACTACAGGTGGCTGCTGCCATTATCCCTGTTTCAAAGCTCTTTAAGACTAAGTTTTCCAAAACAAATCTCTTCAACAACAAGAAGGTTGATTTGGATCCACACTGCAACCTAACTCCACCAGCAAAGTGTGCTTCTCACCAAAGACATAATGGGGCTTCTTTGTTATTTTGGGAAAAGGCTTAAATATCAAGGGAAATGAGCTAGAAAGGTTTCATGTTTTCTACATATTCTACACAGCACTATATACAAACCAGATTGTATAGACCATTTCCCAGGGGGGACAGGCAGTAAAACAGTTTTGAATTTCAGTGCCTGTCTTCTAGTCTTAACTCCTGCCCAAATTCTGCCACTTACTAGCTGTATGACCTTTGAAAAGAAAATAAGCTTTCTGTATCTTAGTTTCTGCACCTGTAAAATGGGATAAAATTACTTACATTAACAGGTTATTTTAAGAATTAAGAGAATACATGTAAAATGTCTGCCATTGTTCCTGGCTTATAGAGTGGGAGTTCATGTTGATGATGATGGAAGACTTGGCCCATCGTTTATGCTTTTTTTTTCTTCTTTATGACATTGTATAAGACATTTAAATTCTGTATCTTATTAGTCTTTCCTTCTGTAAGATGGAGAAAAGAGTAGCCTCATATTCAATTACTTGGCCATATCATTAGCAAACAAGGATTTAAAAATAGAGGTAACTTGGTACAGTGTGAAGAGGACTGTCCCTTGGAAGAACAAATTGTGGTTCTACTAGTTACTAGCTGTGTGGCACTGGAAAACTTCCCTGATACTCACTTTTCTTATATAAATAAGAAAATAAATAAAATGGAAATAATATGTATCTACAGAATTAAGGTTCAAATTAAGTATTGCATAGGAAAGTGAGCTAAATTGCTGTGCACATGTTTGCAGTTATTATTACCAGCACCATACGAGATTGGATATATTGTCCTTATTGGTTTTTTTGTTGTTGTTGTTGCTTGCTTGCTTGTTTTAATAACAGTGTATTCAAATTTAAGTTCTCACCCTCTTTTGGTTGTCTTGCCCCTTGAGAACATTTTAGCAGTGATTTATCTTATGTTCATAGGTTTTACCCAATTTTATTGATATGTTAAAAGCAATGTTTGCTCTTTATGATAGATAGATAGATAAGAACCTTAGATGCAATATTCAGTCATAGGCTGCACTTTCTAAAATATGGCCTTGGTGTTTTAAGTGACACAGTAAAAATGACCTAGTGAAAAGCAGCAGTTTGCTAAGAATAAAGCTTATTTTCGTGTTTGGTAAGTCACTTCACCGTCTCTCCTCATGTAAGTGTATTCTAGGGGAACTTAACTCTGTAGGTGCAATTCTTAAGAATATCTGCCTTGAGTCTTAAAATAAAACCCAACAAATAAATTCGCCTTGATAAATTACATTAGGAAAGAATTTCTAGCAGGATCACTTTAAATGGTTTTCTTTCATGCTTAGGATTAGATTTCACCTAAAGATTTCATTTAGTTCAACCAGTAGAAAACCCCAGATTCAGGGCCTAAGAGTAAACTGAGGTTTGGAGAGGTTTAGTGACTTGGCCATGCCTTATTAGTCAGGATAGTTTTTGGTGTAGGTTATAGACATTCGACTCCAAAGTGGCTTAAACAAAAAACGGAATTCACTGGATCACACAACAGAAACTAGCTTCCAACATAGCTGAATCCAGCAGCTCCAATCATGTTCTTAAAACCCAGCATTTGCCAACGTTTTTCCCACAGTATTGGCTTCCTCCGGGATGGAGGAGAGGGAGGGAGATGATCATAAGTAGCTCCAGCTTACATCATTTCTATGGTTTATTATCCAAAAGGAAGAGAGGCATCTCTCTCCCAGCTTTCACAGAGCAAATTTTGTGGAAGATCCAAGCGATCCCCTTGGATCCAAGAGAGATAACCCATCACTCTTGGTTAACAGTCCCACCAGGATCACATGAAGTGAGGAGTGTGGTCCTCAAAGGGAAAGTGGGGATGCGTGGGAAGCAGATATCCACCACACCAAGGCTAGGGCATTATTAAGGTGGGGCTAGGACTCAGTCCTAGTGCCGTTCTGAAGGTTGCAGTGAGAAAGAGAAATAGGTAAGCTTAGAGCAAAATAGTTTAAGCCTCTCTTAAAGGTGTATAAATTAGAAATGAATATAAAGCTTTGAAGTGATGTTAAGTCAAATGACCATTTTTTTTCTTTTACTTTCAAAAGTATATGGATATTGTAAAATGCAAATCCCCGTTATTGCTAATGAACGCTCCTACACGCACTTGATCATTTAGTGTGGAAGTGGATTGAAAGGCATGCCTCTCATTTCCTTGCTCCTTGTTTTCTTCCTGTCACAGAGGGGTATTCCGGAATATAATTTTGAGGGGAAAAAAAAAGACAAAACTTAAAGAAAAATTTCTAAGTGGATAAAAAGTATTAAAATGTGAAGAAAGTAGATGATTATGGTAATAACTAGTATTTACTTAGCAGTTAACATGTGCCAGGCACTATAGTAAGTGCATAACCTCATTTAAATCTGATGACCATCCTATGAGTTAGGAAGTGTTATTCTGCTCATTTAGAGGCCAGGAATCCCAGGCTGTGAGGAGTGAAAAATTTGCCCCAGCTCCTGGCTCTCAGAGCTGGGATTCCACCTTGGGTATATCTAATTCTAGAGTCTGTGTTCTCATCATTATGCTTATAATTAGTTATAACTTTAATTCATTTAATTGTATAAGTTGACTATTTTACCAAGAAAATTATTGCTTGTGGTGCATTATTTTGTGTTTTATCCTGTGTGAAATAAAGTGCACTTGAAGCTGGCTTTCTCCCCCCCCCCCTTTTTTTTTTGGTCCATTTTCCTTCCCCATCAGTGACATAGGGTCCCTGTTCCTGCCTTGATCCACTAGTGACCGAGGATCTCTCACTGCTAGGAATGGAACTGGAGCGCCTAAACATTTTAAATCTCAAGCTATAATTATACACATTAATCACATGGAAAGCCATGCATGACCTATGACTTTTGAGGCACATCTGAAAATGCAACTGTACTCTTTAAATTGTGACCCAAGAAAATGTCACTGCTGAGGGTGTTACCTGTGTAGATAAATGTGGCTCGAAGAAATATAACACCAAAGTCCCTTGTCTACACTAGCCATGTATGTAATCTTTCATTGCTTTTCCTAAGAGAGCAGCTCTTGTCTCAGGCTTTTTCATTATTCTTCCCTCTCAGCTCACAACCAGTTTAATGTACCCTCCACCCGCACTCACAAATTGGGCTAGTCTACCTCTGATGATGTCGTCTTATCAGCATAGGTCTTTTCCTCCTATACTGGTTGATAATTGTTTTGATGATACTGCTGCTTATTATCTTATCCCTTCTTTAGTTCACCAGTCAGCTACCATTTGATAGCCTACTATGTCTTCCAGTCTCATCACATGACCAGTCTGCCAGTAGGTTCGTGATAAGCTCAGCCTTGATGTCTGGGAAGTGAATGCTTTCATCTGATAGCAATGGACAGTGTTTTGTCACTTGATAATGGCTTCCCAGATGGCTATAATGTATTTCTTTTTGTATTATCTAGAGTAGCAGTCTGCAAACTTTTTTGATCATTCATTCCGATCAGTGTATTTTTGGGGAGCAATTCTTAACCAAATATATGTATATTTATTTGTAAAGTATATATCATCATTAGCTTATAACTCAATTATAATATATGCTCAGGATGAAGTTCATTGTTTGTTTGTTTGTTTGTTTGTTTTGCGGTACGCGGACCTCTCACTGTTGTGGCCTCTCCCGTTGCGGAGCACAGGCTCCGGACGCGCAGGCTCAGTGGCCATGGCTCACGGGCCCAGCCGCTCCGCGGCATGTGGGATCTTCCCAGACCGGGGCACGAACCCGTGTCCCCTGCATCGGCAGGTGAACGCTCAACCACTGCGCCACCAGGGAAGCCCTGAAGTTCATTGTTAATAACAGTGGATATAAATCCACATTCAAATAATCTTGATGAATTCGATATTTTTTAAACCAAAATTTGATTGGATCGTTAATTTTGAAATGTGCTGTCAAAAAACCTGATACTGGGAGAAGTGTCAGTTCCACCATTTGCTTATTTTCCTGTGGTTTCTTTGCAAAGGAGTCTGGTAAACTAACTTGCCCATTTTCTATGGGTTAGTTTAATTAAACCTAGATAGTCAGTAAGTCCACTTAACCTAGCAAACCACAATAAGTCATTACATGTTGACAAGGACTGACTGGGTGGGACCACCACTGCCAACCCCTGGAAATGGGTAACTCCCACCTTTCCTTGAGGACATCTCCTACGATGTTATGGGCCAAGAGACCATTCCATGGGCTGGGTCCCTCATTATGTATATAAAATATTATATAAAATATTTTTCTTTTTCGATTAGAACTAAGCATAAATAGATGTCCTCATATTTTCTTCTCCTGCATCCCAAATGGACTGACTTGCATTCTTCCTGGAATATACATACCCCTGGGATGCATTGCATGGACCTCCTTTAGAAACTGTTGGTCCAAGGAAAAATCTCTCACATAGGCAAGGATGTTTCCATTTAAAAAGACCTACTCATTTCAGTTACTCAGCCATTTTACAGAAAGTGAAAGAGTTCTGAAATGAATCATCTTTACAGATTCATAATTTGCAAGCAAAATCCCCACTCTACAAAATGTGAAATGTTCTAAGCAACAGCTGTGAGCATTTCAAACGTGCACTACTCTTGGACAATTCAATTGTTGCCAAGGGAAATTGAGTTGGCTTTAAAATCTTCCTTGGTTTGAATTCTGCATTTACCCTTAATCAGAAATTGAGCAAACAAGTTCTGCATGGCTGGGGCACTGAACTTTTCACGAAGACTGGTATGGGAAACTGAGATGTGGAAATGTAAGTTTCTTGAAGGTGGGAAGGAGACTGGTATTCTAGCCAGTTTTGTAAGGCCTAGGGGAGGTGAACTTTTCAGAGCAAACACAGACACTATCTATACAGTGACCAATCACCTGGAGTCAGTAGAGGAAGCCTGCTTCCATATAAGAGCACCATCTTTTCCTGTTTCCCATTTCAGTTCAAAACAGGAATTAAAAAAAATTTTAATGGCACAAAAAAAGACCCATTCAAGACCCATTTCTGGGGATGTGCATAGAAGTTTGCAACACTTGAGTGCTAAATAACACAAACAAGAGAAATAACAATGCATATTTTTGTTATTGTCAGTTGTATATATGTTACAGTTTTATTTATACATAGTTCTATTTCCTAACTGTATAGAAAACATGATATAATGCGAAGGGGAAAAACTACAGAACGGAATACACAATTTTAAAGAAAAAAAATACTGGACAGAAGTACACAGAAATGCTAACAGTGGTTATCTCTGGGTTGAAGGATTATAAACGTTATTTTTTGTACTAAGCATTAAGAATTTCTTTCTTCCTTCCTTCCTTTTTTTTTAAACCCTCTCAAAAGACATACGTAGAATCCACTCAAATAGAGCAAGAGTCCAAGAATATTCTCTGGAAATGCACCACTTGGCCTAGGACTCACTAAGGATGCAAACATATCTCTAAATATTTTATCACTTGTTCTAGCTAGAGTTAAGTGAAGCCTTCTCCATAAACTCTTTCGGATCCAACTTTCCAGTGAAGAGCTCCCAAGCTCCCGCAGTTTGAAGCTGGGTTTCCCTGCGCTCTGTACAGCGGGTGGGCCCAAGAGGTTATCTCAATAAATGATCACAGAGCGTGGAGACCGCGTTCCCACCTGCACAAGTTACACTGAACCGGCCCCAACCAGGCTTGCAGGAGCTCCAGGGAGCTGATATTCAAAACAGAGGTTTAGGGAAAAGGAGACTAGGCGAGAGAGAATTCGAAGCGATACCCAACCCTTGGCCGGGCCCCAGGGGTTCAGATTTCCGTGCCAGGCCTCCCACAAGGTGGAGCGGAGAGGACTGCGGGGGGCTTTACAGCCCCGGGCTGCGAGGGGCCCATCTACAAAGGCAGCGGTGCACAGGCTGCCTTTCTTTCTTTCTATGCGGCGCTGGTTCCCGTCCGAATGGGATTCCTCGAGTCCAGAAGGGCTAGCCTCGCCGCTGAAAGGGGCGGAATCAAGGGCCAGGGACGCCCCCACCCTTAGCCGACCCTTGCCCTTGGAATCCTCAGGTTGCAGACGACCGCCGCCCAGAGGATCCGCACAGCGCGGAAACCCATCGCACTGATGTCACGCGCACCCCTCCGGGTTTAAGGAGCTCCTCTCAGGCCTGGCGGCGGCAGCGCATCCCCACTTCAGCCTACCCCACCGCCTGGCGGAAGCGGCGGCAGCGCGGCCGGAGATCGCGGTTGCATCCGGGTCCCTCTCGCCTCAGCCCAATCCTCGGCCTCCTCTCTTCCCACCCTCCTGTTTCTCCGCCCCCCCGCCGCCAATCCCCGATCGGGTCTCAGCCCAACATGCTGACAAGGGAGTGAAGGCGGACGCCGGCCAATGAAGCCTCGCTTCCCGTTTGAAGCCTCCAGTGAGTGGGCGCTGGAGGCGGGCGCTGCTGGCCAGAAGGTTCGGTTGCGAGTGTGCCATGGACTCAGCTGCCCGGTGATATTGACAATAGGAGAGAGAAAGGGGCATTGACGGGGACTCACCGCGGGCACTGAACGGCGGCTCTGGCAGCGGCGGCTCCAGCCCCAGCGGCTCCTTCTCCTTCCTTCTCCTCCTGCTGCCTCTGCGGATCCAGTCTTCCTCCCTCCCTTCCCCCCTCCCCTCGTCGTCGCTGCAGCCGCCGGGTCCGGGGCAACGAGCAGAGGCGCCGCCCGCCGGGAATGTGAGCGAGGAGCCACCGGCGGAGCCGCAGCGGGGTCGGTGCCGATTTGATGGGACGGGCCCGCGGGGGAGGATCGTGAGGCCGCCGCCGCCGCCGCCGGAGCGCTGAGGTTCAGGTCCGGCCGTGAGGCCTAGAGGCGCCGCTGCCGCGGAACCGGAGGGACGCCGCGCCGGACAGCCGTCGCCCCGGGCTCCCTGCCGCTGTCCGGACCTCCCCCCGCACGCCCCGGTCCCGCCACCCGCCCCCGCTGCGGCCCTCTCTCCCGTCTCCCGCCCCTCCGAAACCACAGATCATCTTCGGATTCTTCTCCAGAAGCTTCAAGGTAACTTCGTCCCTCCAGCACCGCGGCTCGTCTGCTTCCTTTCCTCCTTTCCTGCCTTCTACCCGACCTCCTGGGGAACCTGCGGGGCACCGGCCTGGGGAAGGCCTGGCCTGGGCCGGCGAGGGGTGCGATGGGGTGAGGTGCGGGAGAGGGAGCGCCGGTCCCACTTGTCTGATTTACCTGCAAATGCTTCTGATGATGCCTTTCATTCACTCTGCCCTCCACCCCCCTTTTTCTCCACCTTCCGGCATTGGAGGCGTATTCTTGTCCCCCTTTATCCACTGACGGGGGCGGGGGGGAGGAAAGGGGGATTGGTGTAGTGAGAAGGATTCTGTAGCAGCTTATCTTCTCCAGGGCTTGGGGTGGCACGGGGTGGGGTGGGGTGGGTGGGAGCAAACGGAGTATGTGAGCATCCCTACAGACCAACCTTTTCTCTGTCTTTCTCCTCCACCCCAGTACCCCCTTTGGGTTATCCTGTGCCTTGGAAATGCCCCGTGCCCAATGCTTAGAGGATGATAAAGCTTCGGGCGTCCTAGCCCACGGCGAAACCTGTTTCCCCGGGCTTTGTACGGACCCGCTGCTACTGCACGTTCAATTCTGCAGCGCTTTAGGGTTGAGATCCTTGACGTTTATCCTGGGCCGCGGGCAAATGATTAAAACAGAATTTGTTTTTGCTACCAGTAAATCATCTTTAGAGATGGGAGATAAAGAATAAAGGAGAGACAAAAAGAGTGGAGGAGGAACAGGATTTATGGAAATCTTGTGTTGTGAGGGTTAAATGTAGTCTAAATAATTCACATACCAGATTGGAAAAGCAGCCCCTAAATTTACAACATACAAATGTGCTGTGGAGCTTCTTGCAGATGCAGTTATTATGAATTTTTAAGTCATCTCACTTCTTCTATAATCATTCATGGTTTGCAATTCCTTTTTATCTATCACATTTTATTTAAGGCTAAATTAGATTGTTAAAAACTTTTTTAAAAAAGAGTACCAAACAGGACTTCAAAATTCCAAACCTCAACATCATATGGTTTTGTTTGTTTTTTGTTTATGTTTTTATTATTTTTACTTTGTCAGAATCCAGCTAATCCAGGTAACTTTTTATTCTCAAACGTTCAGGAAAAAACTCTTTAACTCTTTTAGAGGTTAAAAAACACTTATGTTATGTATTGGAATGACAGGTGAGTAATTGCATTTCAGCATTTCCCCCATGTGCGTTATTTCTATTCAAGTCTGCCATTAATCTTCCATGGAGCATGGAGCCTCAGTGCCATAGAAATGATGGCATCTGTTTAAATTGGTGAATGAAACTGAGCTTAATCCTTGTTACTTTTAGGAAATAGCCTTCATTTTAATGATTTGAGAATGTTAAAAAAATTCCCAAATAACTGTTCAGTTCCATTAGTTTGATAGAATGAAAATTAATATTTGATGATGAACTTCAAGGGAACTCAACTTGGTTGTCTAAGTAGGCTGTGAATTTGTTTTTATTTCAACTTTGGTGTACCATTTCATCATAGTTTTGTTTATTAAGCTTTAGTAACTTCAGATGGCTTCATTCAAAAAGAAGACTTCTTTGAAATGATTTTAATTATGCCTTTTATGTGTTCTGTTTAAAGTAACCTAGCTTGTCCTCCTTTGTGGTGTGGTGTAGTTTATCATAGCTAACACAGCACATTGCATTAAAAGTCATGTCTTGGTAGGTGAGAAATTGTAAATTTCACCTGGCTGTGATACAGTGGTGTAGATTCTTGAAGTACCATAAGAGTTTCAACTCTAGAGCCCATTCATAATATTAACTATCTTGGGAAAATGTTTGGATGGAAATTTTGTAGCTGTAGAATAGTTCCTCAATTACTTCTGGATCTCAAGATGAGAAGAGCTGTGCAGTTAGAAAATGAGTACATGTTCAAGTATAAATGAACATCTTTTTTGTTTGTTTGTTTGTTTGTTTTGCGGTACGCGGGCCTCTCACTGTTGTGGCCTCTCCCATTGCGGAGCACAGGCTCCGGACGCACAGGCTCAGCGGCCATGGCTCACGGGCCTAGCCGCTTCACGGCATGTGGGATCTTCCCGGACCGGGGCACGAACCTGTGTCCCCTGCATTGGCAAGTGGACTCTCAACCACTGCGCCACCAGGGAAGCCCTAAATGAACATCTTTAATGCATATCGTAGTGGGAGTAGCACAATGCATTAGCATTACAGTATTGCTTATATAGTACTTATATTCTATTTTCCACCAAGTTTTTCTGTTTTCCCATTGAACATGTGACTGCTCTTAATTGATTTTATTTGCTTTCTTTTAAACATACTCCCATTTTCAAAAACTGTGTATGGGAATTTTAGAATTTGAGTAACTCACTTGTATGCTTCTACCTCGGGAATGTGTTGATGATACTTCTTTCTTTTCAGTAGGGATATGTCCTCAGCACCAACTACTCCTCCATCAGTGGATAAAGTAGACGGATTTTCTCGGAAGTCCGTCAGAAAAGCCAGACAGAAGAGGTCGCAAAGTTCCTCACAGTTTAGGTCTCAAGGCAAGCCTATTGAGTTAACACCTCTGCCGCTGCTAAAAGGTAAGGCTCATGACCAGGTGATGGATTCCTTTTCAATTGATCTTTTTGTATCTGTATATAATTTTCGTTTTTGTAGAGTTCCATATTTGTTAAAATTCCGTGTTGCAAATTGAAGAGATGGGAGGTTTCCGACATGTTGAAGTTATTGGTGTGTGATACACCCACTCCCCCTTTTAAAGGGTTCAATTTAATATAAATAGCCATGGACAAATGAAAATAAACTTATTATCAGAGAATCTCTCACATTGATAAGTAGAAAAACTGAATGCCACAGAAACTTTATGAGGTCTGGGTCTGTGTTTTTCTTATTGTCTTCTGTTGACATTTAGATGTATACATCGTATTGCAGTGACAACTACAAATTGTACAGATTTAATCACAGGAGGTAGACCTAGTAGAGGAGATGGTGCCATTAACTTACATATAGAAAATGATGTTTGAAATAATTCATTTTTTAAAATTGAGAAAAAATGGTCAGTAATTGATTACATGCATTTTTGTTTTCAGATAGTACAAATAGAAAAAGTATTTGATGATCATATTGTTTATGGAATTAATGTGAGAACTTTTTTTTCTAAATTAAACCTTTTACCTTTTGTTTGAGTATGTGGGTACTTTTTGTTCCTTTTAATTTTTATCTATTTGCTTTATGTTTATGAACAAGCATTGTTTGAAATGTACGCGAACATAGCATTTATAGCATGGAGCTATTAGAATCTACCGTTGAAGGTAGAATTTTGTCTGCTGAACACTTAAGAGTGAGGAGAAAGGGGACGTGAACAATACAATACACTTTACTGGCTCAGAGGAAATCAAAAAACTTGGTTGCTAGTTAGTTAGTGAACATTTATGTCTGTAACAATTTGTGAAATTGGAAGGTATTAAAAGAAAAACTGGAGTGTGACTAGAAAAGATCCTCAAAATGTAGCCTAGGATATTTCAAACTTCTGTTTTTCCCGTATGAACATTTTTTTTTAAGGGAGGAAGATTCATAAATGAGATTTCCATGTTTATACTTGAAATTGGTAAACATGAAATGAATAGTATTACTGTAAAGATGATATATCTACAGTTAATGAAGATGAGCTCGTATGAGTTTGGGGGGAGAAAATTTTGACTAAAGTTTTTGCTGGTAAAAATGAAAATAGTCTTTATGAGGCTTTGGAAGAAAAATGAAGGAAAAACTCGCTAGGGATAAAAGTAACTGTACTTGAAATACAAAGTTGGGAGGTATATTGGATTCTTTAGTAGTTTATTTAATCTGAAATAGACATGTAATAGCTATTAGCATCTATATCTGGCAACGGATTTTATTCTGAGGAAGCAGTTTAAACTTTCTTAGGGTTAGAACAAATTTAAACTTTGTTATATTAATTTCTTGGGGCCCATGGTAAACATTTAAATTAGAACTTAACTGACCACTCAGAGCCATGGTGTTGGTTTTGTGGGTAGTGAAAGAAGCATGCATGAGAAGAATTTGGCACATGTTTTAATATTTTGTTGTTTCTTATCTCATTAAAAAAAAATTGTAATATATATATATAACATAAAATTGACCATTTTACCTATTTTTAAGTGTGCATTAAGCATGGTATTAGGTACATTCACATTGTTGTATGTCCATCACCACCACTCATCTCTAAGACTTTTCATCTTTCCCAGCTGAAACTCTGTATCCATTAAACACTAACTCCCCATTACCCCTCCCCCTAACCTCTTTGCAACCACTACTGTCTCTGAATTTGACTACTCTAGGTATCTCCTATAGGGGGAATCCTACAATGTTTGTCTCTTTTGTGGTTGGCTTATTTCACTTAGCATAATGTCCTCAAGATTCATCCATGTTGTAGCATGTGTCAGAATTTCTTTCCTTTTTAAGGCTGAATAATATTCCATCGTGTGTGCGTGTGTGTGTGTGTATGTATATATATGCCACGTATTGTTTATCCATCTGTCAATGGATACATGAGTTCCTTCCACCTTTCAGTGATTGTGAATAACGCTGCTATGAGAACATGCTTTCACTTGGGTATATACCCAGAAGAATTGCTGGAGCATATGTTTAATTTTTTGAGGAACTGCCGTACTGTTTTCCACAGCAGCTGTACCATTTTACATCCCTACCAGCAGTGCCCAAGGCTTCTTCCAATTTCTCCACATTCTCACAGACACTTGTTATTTTCTTTTCCTTTTTTTTTCTTTTCGATAATAGCCATCATAATGTGTATGAAGTAGTATTTCATTGTGATTTTTATTTGCATTTCCCTAGTGATTAGTGACATTGAGTATCTTTTCATGTGCTTTTTGGCCATTTGTATATCCTTTTCTCATATTTTAAGTGGAGTCTGATAGTATTGTAAAATTTCCAAGAATTCTGCTCTCCAAGAATATGATTTTTGTGAACTTGTATGTTTTGCCAGCATAGGAGCATTGGAGAGCAACAAGATCATATAATACTAGATACATCCACAAGCTTAAATTCCAGACAGACTAAAAGTGATTCTTGTGTAATAAGCACGTTCTGGGAAAATATTCCGGGAAGCATTCCATAAATTAGATTTCCATATCTGTAGAATAACAAAGAAGTACAATCATGTATAGACTTTAGAAATGTGTATTTGTTCTTGATTATTATAGTGAATGTAAAGAGTTTGTTGAATAACATTTGTTTTCCTTACAATGGATTGACTTTTATTTGTGTGCCTTCTCACAACTTTAGGAGGTGGTTTATGAAATATAAGGAAAACATAAAAGGAATTTTTTTTTTTTTACCATTTCCTTAGGAAAAACCAGAGTAAATTATATATGCATGCCAAAGGGTAGTTATTGATTTAATTTTCTATAGAATTGTTTTGACTGAATTGGAAGGTTTAAGATAATTTTATTTGGGGGTACAATATAAACTGTAGTCGAATTTTGGGGGTTGCTTTAAAGAGTAAAGAAAAAACATGTCCTTAAGGTCTTTAATTTTAGGGGAGTTTGAAAACAGAAATTGTGTAAACATAGTAATTATGTAGCTCATCTTTTTAATATGTAATTTTTGAAAGCTCACAAATTAGGTATTCATTAATCACTTGTTTTGTGTGTTTGCCTTATAAGAATGCTTATTATATGCATGGTAATATTTGACTGACTTATAAGTAACACTGCCATTATTTCTTAGCATTTTAAAAGTCTCTTCACTTGCAGCACTGTAACAAACTGAAAGGAAAGTTTCATCTCCTTTGCTCTTTTCCTAATAGGTGGGTTTTTGAAATTTGTATCAATGATGTTATTTTTCTGTAGACAGCAACACCAGCATGTAGTTTTGTGTAAATATATCAGAGTGACCTGGCTTTTCCTGCAATTGTGAAATTGCAGGATAGACCTTGACATGTAGACATTTGAGTTTTCTCCATAAAGTACTTCTGAAAATATTTTCAGAAGGTCCTAAAGTTTTTGAGCTTGAAGGACTTTTACTCATTTTCTTGATAAGGGGAATTCAGTAGAGGCTGAGTGCCTTATGTGCTTGATAAGAAAGTAAAGACTTGGATGCTTTCTGGGTGCCTGCACAGCAGGACATAAAGCAAGCTTGGACAGTTACCTAGGTAAGTCGCTGAATAAGGACAAAATAAGGACACTTAGGCAAATGGACACACACACATTAGTAACAATAGCAATAATAATAATAACTACTAGGGGTAGTCGTATCTGGTTAGGTGGTTTATGTTTTCTACCCACGCCGTATTTCCTTCTCGTTTTAACTTTAAACGATTATATAAGTTTAGATTTGAGTGAGATGTTTTTGAAAGCTACCACCTCTTTGAAAATGGGATTATAATGAAAGTGGCATCATTGTTGCTAGCCTCACAATTCATCATAAGTTTCTAAAGCATTTTGCTCATAGTTTGGACAGTCAGTATCAAACATTCCAAAAACTTTGATGGCTGGAGGTGCTGTTCAGCAGAAACTCTTTGCCCCTTGGTGTTGAAACCTTTAGATTGGTAACGTATTTCTGTAACACTAATTCTCTGATGTTTTTTTAACTCTACGCTTACGATTCAGCTTACATTTTTATTTTATAGGGTGACAGTTTGTAAGGACTTGAAAAATTCCAAGTTAAAACTAGTTTGTGTGCTTTTAAAATTATTGGATGGGATAATTCGTCTCTTTCATCTTTATCTGCTTTGTATAGTGTAGAGGAGCATACAGATAGAATTCCCAGTTTTATAATGGACTAGTGCTCTAAACTGTATTTATAATGCGAATGATCTCCTAAGAAATAATGTCCTCGATTTTGGTGTTCACTGTCTTCCTTATAGGTTATGCCGTGGTGTCGCATGGGAGGAAGTACACGGGCTTTGTTGCCTGCAAGAGTCCTGGCTAGCTCACTAGCTGTGTTGCCTGGGGCAAGCGAGTTAGCTTTGGAAAGCTTGGTTTTCTTGTCTGTCAAATGGGGATGATAATAAAAATCAAGAGACGCAGCAGTACCACATTCAATATATTACTAACTGTTGTCATTTAACTGGGATTTCAGAAGTTACAATATGAATAATGTGAAATTATTATTTGACTTTTTGTATTTTCCTAGCAAAAAAGTTGAAACTGGAGATTTCTCTGAAAATTATGAAACAAGAGCATAGTTTTGAGGTCATGAACCTTTTTCAACCCCCAAATACGAAGAAACAGTGTGCAAATGTGTTGAATTTAGTAGACTAGTTATTTTAAGCATCTTTACGTGGCGGTTTTTCACCTTCTGCATTGGTATCCTGCCACATTTTTTAGTGTAGTGCTTTTTGACTTATTCGTTTTTTGAATAGATAATACAGTTATATGGTTCAAATTCCAAAAGATACAAAAGGATGTATAATGAAAAATCTTCCTCCCAAGTCGGTTTTCCTAATTAGCTCCCCTTCCCAGAAACAGCCAGTCATAATATACTTGTATTGTAGGTATAGGCATTCTTAAACCCTTGAATGAATTTGAAATGCATTGAGCAGGCTGAAATTATATGCACATTTTGTATGAATTTGTCCATTTTTTAAGTGGGATAATTCCATAGCATTTTTCAAATTCTCAAAGGGGTGTCTGAATCAAAAAAGTTAAGAACCATTGATCTAGTTTGTACCTTAGATTAACGATGTATGTTCTATTTTTTTCTTTCCCATTATAGTTTATTACAAGATATTGAATATAATTCTTTGTAGGACCTTGTTGTCATTTATCTATTTTATATATAGTAGTTTGCGTCTGCTAATCCCCAACTCCTGCTTTATCCCCTCTCCCCCCACCCGTCTTCCTCTTTGGTAACCATAAGTTTGCCTTTTATGTCCGTGAGTCTGTCTCTGTTCTGTAAATAAGTTCATTTGTAATTGATGTATATTCCTTAGGCAACTAAATTGTAGTGTGAGTGTGTGCGTATGTGTGAATGGTTTTAAAAAAATAATCGTAAGCTTTGCTTTTGAACCAGAAGAACATCTTTAAGTTAATAGGTGTTAACATACAGCTTTGCAGCCTTTGAAGCAATGTGGTAATATATTTCTTTGGGGGAAGAAATTATAAGATCTTGCGCAAAACCAGTATCAAATGACACTGTTATCATGTGCGAAAGATTATACTAGTTGTAGTGCAGAGGCATTTCATTCACTTTTAGGTGAGAATTTTATATATCTATATCTATATCTCCTAATAGTTTGTTTCTGTAGCATAGAGAAAATTCCCATACAAAGTCTCATGTGGGCCAAAATAAATTGAGAGTAAGCGTTCCTGATTCGTGAATCATTTAAAAGTAGGGTAAGCAGCTTGCATTCATATCCGTCCCATCTGAGTGTGATAATTACTGCTTAGTTCTTAACTTAGAGTTCATGGATTTCTCGGGGATAGGGTGTGTGCATCGTGGATGGGCTTCAAGTTTCTAAGAACCTCCAAAAATTATATGTAAAGTTTCTGTGTAGGTGCATTTGGTTTTTTTTTTTGGAGGATAGAGTTCATTGCTTTCATCAACTTCTCAAAGCTTTAGCTCTACCATTCCTGCTCTTTCCCCAGAGTTAAGAGCTTTTGGCTTAGACCAAAAGATTGGGAATTATTATTATTATTGTTTTTCCTGAGTATCATGTTAGCTTTATGTGTGTGCAGATGCATTGGATACTTACCAATAAATATTGTAAGCTTTAAACAGAATTCATCATAAAATGGGTCTCTCCAGGATATAACCCATCCAGGGCATAAAAATGTTAAGGTGCCAAATGAAACCTCTCCTAAGGTGAGGTGGTCCTTTTCTACTTAGAACTTTCTTCTCTTGACTTTGTATCATTCTTCAAGTTTCAGCACAAATGGGACCTTCTTAGGGACCATCCTTCATCACTTTTAAAAATAGTCTCCTTTGACGTTTCTATCACTCTGTTGTTTTTTGCATCATATTTATAATCTGAAATTATTTTATCTTTGTTCACTTGTATGTTATCTGTTTTTCCTCCCCCATGAGAATATAATCTTTGGTGTAGAAACCTTGTTTCTCTTATCTCTAGGGGCTAGATCAGTGCCTCATACATAGTTGGTATTCAATAAGTATTTGTTAGTAAATGAATGAACATTGTTAGTTGAAAACATCGAGGTTATTAGTAATAGCACTATAGACATTTATTTTTCCTTTCTAAATATTAAATTTTGCCCCCCAAACCCAGGCCATGCAGATTTTAACTAGTAATTTACACACATTTTTTTTTTTTTTGCGGTACGCGGGCCTCTCACTGTTGTGGCCTCTCCTGTTGCAGAGCACAGGCTCCAGACGCGCAGGCTCAGCAGCCATGGCTCACGGGCCTAGCCACTCTGCGGCATGTGGGATCTTCCCGGACCGGGGCACGAACCCGTGTCCCCTGCATCGGCAGGCGGACTCTCAACCACTGCGCCACCAGCGAAGCCCTACACAAAATTATAAACTTGTTTAATGAAGACTTTTTATTTTTAAAGGATCAAATTGCTGAGTGTTCACTTAAAAAGCTGAGAGTGGTTTTCTTCTCTGGTAATTCTGCATGTTTCAGGTTAAAAACAGAAGTGACATCTTGTGGAGAGAGGATGGAGTGGATTTTATGTATGACAGACATTCCTTTTACTTAGGAGATTCATCACTTTCATTTTGTAGAAGTTAAGACATTAAGTATAGTGAAATTTCTTTTTTCTGCTGGTGTTTGGGGACTGAATTACAGGCTGATCAGATCACCAGGCTTTCTTTCTTTATATAGTTTAAGAGAGAATAGCATATCTGATATTATAATGGACTTTCAGAGCAGTGTTTTATGGTCAAATTTTCTCTTGTCTTTAAAACTTTTATAATAATGTAAGCTCTTAATATTAACTAGATTTTGTAGTGCTTGGAAAAAAAACAGTAAAGTTTCTAGATATTACAAAACGGCTAACTAAAGTAGTTCTTTGGTTTGTTTGCCAGTAATGACATTCTCTTTTACCACTTAAAAATATTTTTCTACCTTTTGTATTGTAAGATTTCATAAAAACAAAACAGGGATCTTATTTTTATATTATAGTAGAATTATGCATAAAGGAACTTATTAATTAAACAGTATAATATTATTATATTATTACCTAATAACAGTATATACCTAATATATGTAACATATTACCTGAGGGAGGCAGGTGGCCTCTCTGAGGTAAGAATGGAGGCTCTGGGGTAACACACACGTAGGTTCGAATTCTAGGTCCACTCACAGCCATGTGACTTCTAAGCACTGGTTTTTTTATCTCCAAAACTGGGAGAGGAACCCACTTCGTAAGGTCAGATTAAGTGCCATCAAGCAGGTAACATTTAGCTCAGTGCTGACGATGTTGTAGGAATTGAAGAATATTAACTATTATAATTATAGGAAGAACTGTGTAGTGTAAAATGTATGCCAGTGTTGCAGTTGATTATTTCTTTAATACATTACATGAATTATTTACACTTAAGGAAGAAAAATATGGAGTATGTGGAGCTGTGAGAATTAGACTTTTAAAGCAAAAAGGAGAACTGGTTCTTGTGGAACAATCTCAGCATTACTGTTTAGTCAACATTAGTTTGAAACTGACTTCTCATTCCAGGAATAAGAACTTAAGGTGGCTAATGTGATTATTTTCAAGGGAAATTCCATTTGTGGAGAGTTAACCAGGAGAAATTATTGTTAGGTAAACTCATTTTGGAAGTAGTCTAGTAGGACAGGATCTGCAAACTTGTTGTGATTGCTTACTCCTATCAGTAAAAATAATGTATATTTCTGTTTATATGTTGTACACATGTGCTATTATACGAATATATAATGCATGTTAAGAATATACACAGACATAGAAAGTTAAAAAGGATGATACTGGAAAATAAAATGCGTAGATGTTCTGAATACTTAATTTTTTTACCTCCTTTTCCCTTGCCCACCTCCCAGCACATTCACTAACCCTAACACATCTTTGTTTTGACATTTTGCTTCATAGAGAGAACCTTCTCTTCAGGTTTTGAGCCTCGTTAATTTTGTAGCATTTTGTTTTGAGCCAGAAAGAGTTGACATTGGAGCCAGATGCGAAGAGTGAATGAGAAAACTTCTTTCTTTATCTTATTGAGGTTTTTGTCCAGGCTTTTGAATTTATTGCACCTTAAAGAAACAAAATCTGAATTGAGGATTTTGCCAGTTTAAGGAGTATCATAGAAGGTTCTTTGTTGAGGGCTCTTATTTTGCTGTTGATGGGTGGGTTTCAGAGTGTCCTTAACCCTCTTGAAATTCCAGGCAGTTTTTGTGTCTCTGTGCAGATTGACATTTTTTTTGGGCAGAGGGTTTAGAGCTTTCATCAGATTCTCAAAGGAGTTTCCCTAAGGGCTAGCAACCATTGCCTTGGGTGGTAGGTGTCAGTTTCCTCACTCAGAGCAGAGAGAGAGAATTTGTCATATAATTCCTTTCTGTAGAAGGGAGATCTCATGTCAAGAGGTTTCTCCTGCATGTGTTTTCTGATTTTTAATTTTTAATTTTTAATTAATTTTTAATTTAATTTTTAATTTTAATTTAATTTTTAATTTTTAATTTTAATTTTTAATTTTTTTAAATTTTTAATTCTTTTTGATACCAAACAGAACTTTAAAAGGTATTTGAGGGTAGAAGTTACTACATGACCCCAGTGTGGTTGTTTGGAAATTTTTGATCAGTGTCATTTGAAAAATTAAGCTGCTTGAATAGAACTACCATTGGTAGAATTGAGAGTGCCTGTAAAATAGCGTTTTCTCTGGAACAGCTGTGGACCTGGAAGAAGTCGGAAGGAGAAACTCAGGTTCTCTTTGCTGGTGAAGAAATAAGTTAGTAACCAGTGAAGGAGAAGAGAAGCAGTATCTCTTGGTCCTGCTGTGTGCCAGGTGAGGTACCACATGGTGTCACATTGAAGCTTCCCAACAACACCAAGAACAAGGGATGTTTGCTGTTGACTGCGGGTGGAGAGAGCCTGAGTTGGGACCCCAGTTCCATCTGGTTCCAAAGCCAGGGCCTTTTCCATTATGTGCATTAGTGGTGGATGAACACAGGTGAGTACTGGAGCTAACAGCCTGCTTGTTCATGCTGTGCTGGGATGATTTATTACGTGAATCATCTTACTACCTCTTGTAAGAACCCTGAAAATTGTGAGGAGACTGAGGTGACGAGAAAGAGAAGTGGAGAATAGAAGCGGGGGGAGCAGCCAGGCTGGCAGTGGCACTGTGGGTGGTGGATGGTGACAGGGAAGAGTTGAGGAAGAGCAGCAGGCCTCACAGACTCAGCTCCTTGGAAAGGCCAAGGCAGTGCCACCAAGAGGCAGACAGGAAGGACAGCTAGCACCTCACGTTGGCAGGGAGGGGGAGATGCCTCTCTGGACCCCTGTGGGACACAAATGCTGTCACCATAAAGGCGGGAGAGTTAGAGTTTGGTAAACAGGTAGCATTCTGGCAGTGGTATTTTTTACCATCATCTTCCCATCTTTGGGAACTAGCATATTGTAGGAAAGGATATGGGTTCAAGCCTGGGTGATAATTCTACGTCTGTGATTTGAGATCAGGTATTTAACCTCTTTGGAGCTTCAGTTTCCACTTTTGTAAAATGGGACTCATACATCCCAAGGTGGTTGTGAGGAATGAGATAATGTGGGTAAACTGCTAATGTGTGGTCGGTGGCCTAATAAATATTCCTTCCCTTGTTTGTCTGTTTGCCATTGATCTTTCTTTGAGTCACTCCTGTGGGCCTGCATCGTGTTTCAGAATACACAGTATGTGAGGGAAGGGGTCTGGCAAAAGTTCCTCCATTTATGTAGGCACCATAAAGGACTTTCATCTTAAGGTGAGGTTACATTTTATGTAATTAACCTGCCGTTGCTAGTGCCTGGAACACTGTTCAAAGTCAAACGTTAAAACATTAAAAAGAACGTGGAGAAAATTGGGACTTGCCACCATTTCAGGAAAAGTACTGTCTTCTAACAAGGAAGATGAAGGCTTTGGAATTAGCCTTTCACCAAAGCAAGCCCAGAAGACAATATCTGGGAATGGAGGGGTTGCGCCTTTGCCATACCTAATAAGGATATACAGTGAGAGTTCAGAGCGGTTTCAGGCTCCAGAGGACCTCTCATACATTCTCACATTAGCAGTTTGGAAATCACAGCTACATTGTACCTTCCACATTATAGGCATGTACCACTTTTCTTTTTGAATGAGTATTTTGAATTCAAGGACATTTGTAGCAAAAATGAAGCTTCTTTTGCGGGTCAGAAGGCTATTTCAACCTTTGACTGATCAAGTTAACTTTTCAGAAAGATATAGTGATGAATCAGAAGAATTGGTGTTTTTCCCTAATTTGTGAGCAAAAGTCAAAATGACTTGAAAGCAGTTTGATACCAGGGACTTTCTAAAAAGTAAAAGGATGTTTCAGTACTCTCTGTTCTGCCTTGTCTTCCATGCATTCATCTGTGTTTGCCTCTTCAACTACATCTACAAGTGGTATAACTAACTGGTGTTTTTAACGATACCTAAGCATTTAGAAATAAATAAAGTTCACTTCACTTTAAGAAAGCTTAAAGATATTTTAATCAATAACAGTTAAGATGAAGTTCTAAAACTTAGTTCCTTCAACTTGGGATGTGGCTGGTTCTTGGAGGCTTATAAGTTTTTAGCTATGAGGAACCTTGATGTAACCTTTGGCTGCTGAGAAAACCTTGTGCTTTACTATCTAGAGTTAGTTATTTCCTAAAGATTTTGGATAGAGCTATACTTTATTGTGTTTAGATTTACATTTTGACATTGTAAAAGGCATTTCAACTAATGGAATTTGTTTAGGCATTTCTGGTTTAGTGGTATGTTCTAGAAATGATATATACTTTAAAATACCCTTGGGCTTAGGAGTGGTAGACCCTATACTCCTACTCTTGAATTATGGTGAGAATCGAATGAAATAAATGGTATGCAAGTATTTTTCAAAGTATATATGAAGCAAATAGCTATGAAAGGAGTCTGCATATGACCTGGCTAAATCAGTCACATCCAAAGGCCTTAAATTCTCATTTTTGAAATTTTTCTGTGGGCTCTGTAATTCAGTTCATTCATTCATTCATCAGATTTCTACTGTGTGGTGTGATGTACTAGGCACTGTCCTGGGAACACAGTGATGAGCAAAACAAGAAGATTGATGAGTTACTTCTTCTGAAAAGGCCATTGTAGCTGGAGGTCAGAGACTGATGGAACTATTTAGGTCATTGGGCCAAATCATCCAGGCTGGGTTAAAGTTTGTCCTTGACTCTGAGGGCATTTGTACATAGCCGTAAATATACAACGACAGAGTATATAAATCACCCACAAACCTCCTACCTAGTCATGAGTATTTTTCCCTCATGTTTATATATTCTTGTGTTATGCTTTAAAAAAATTTTGTTATGTGTAATGATTAATACCATTTTAATTACTTTGAGATAGTCTTATTATTGGAGTTGGAATTTTAAAAAGTTCTTTTTTCTTGTTGTCATCTTATGATACTGGGGTTTCTTTGAAAACAAATTGCTTAATCATTGCTTGCTTTTTGAAAATTATTACCAGTGTACTTTCACACTATAAACTTGAAATGTACAAACTGTAAAAAAAAGGTATCAAGTCCTTTAAAAACTAAATAAAATCCATCTGTAGGTCCAGCTACATACTCTGTAGATGGCACTGTGTTATTAAAGTGCATGATCTTAAGTTTTCATGTGTTTTAATTCACTGTTTTATGAACTGCTGCTTGGGATAGTGGGGAACATAATAGATTAGATTTAATTCATTAACAGAAGAAAGGTTTAGAAAGATCAGAGCTAGCATTATTGTCAGCACCATTTAAAGTTCATTAAATGAGAATGCAGGCAACAGTAAAACCAGTTAGGCAAAGCAATTAACATTAGTAAGTGTTATGGTTACTGCAAAGATTGAGAAAAATAAATAATTGAAAGTATTTTAAATCTGACAAATTGAATGAAGTTAAAAATCGAATCCACCTACTTGTCATTTGCTAATTTAAAATTTTCCTGAGCTATTATGATTTAAATTATTGAGTGTTATCTGTGCTGCATTCTGTAGGTGGTGAAAATTGAGCGGAGTGAGTGCTTTTCAGTACCAGTGCTTGAAGCAGAACTGAATTTGTGATGGTGTACATAAGGAAAAAGCATCATCTGTGATTATCTCAGACTGTGACTTGTGGGGAAATCCAGCAAAATAAGTAAAAGAACTGTAGAGTCTGGAGTTTTTGACAGTCAGGGCTTAAAGAACCACTCTTGTACCTTAGTGGTTAATGAATTTCAAAATGATTTTAGAATCAATGTACACACCTCTAAGTGCAAATCTATACTTAATATTAATATACTCTTGGTAAAATTATATTTTTTTACAGTTTTACTTAATGGAATGTTTTATTTTCTGTGTTAAGGTAGGTAGGACACTTTACCCACATACATTTCCTGGCTAGAAAGATATCCTTTTTTTATTTTGTACTGTCTTTTAAGAGAATAATTTTACATCATAGTTAATGATTTATACTCATTTCTCCATAAATGCAAGGATAATTAAGTAGTTATTTGCCTCTTTCTTGGTGAGAAAGTTGTGATGTTTTGCTTGACTCATTTGGAAATGATGAGAGATCAAGAACTTCTCCACAGGGTGGTTTTGAGGATTGAATGCGTTAATATAACTAATGCTCAGAGCAGGGCCCAGATCATGGCAAGTATTATATAAATGTTAGCTATCTTTGTCATTGTTCTTACGGTTATTATCATTTGTTTATAAATACTACTTAATTGTTTGTATCTTAAGGCTTGGGTTTCAAGTGGATCCTGTAAAGATCTATTTTTGTATACTATGTCTGGGAAATGGGTGTTTTGATTTTTAAAATCTATTTAGTCTACACATAGACAAAATTGTTTAAGTAAAACAGTATAGCACTATGTATTACATTTGCTAATGGACTTGAGAGAACATTTAAAATGAATTTTTGAGTGAAGTAACATTTGGAAGCTGTCAAAAAAAAAAATTACTGAACCCAAGGGCTAGTCTAGCCAAGAGTGAGCTGCATTGCGTTATGTTCACCTAGAGCATTGCGTTCACCTGTCTTCCCCAGCTGGTGCTTTGCGGGGAGAGTGGGTTGGGGAGTTGCATGTGTGTGATGACACTGAATGAACATTGTCACTGTGAAACATTAGGAGGGACCGTAGGTGGTTGCTAAATGGAGTTAAGATGTTGTTGGATGCCACCTGGACAGATAGGAAATAGCTATCAACCTAACATCTTTCATTTAGTGGGAACATTGAAAAATTGTAAAACAAAACAAAACACCAATCTCCACCCCCCCACCCCCCCACCCCACCCCCCAGCCCACCCCAATCTAAAGAGTTTGCTAGGAGTTTTGCAAAAGTATCTTTGGAACAAGTGGCTTAGAATATGAGTTTCAAGTGTATTAGAAGTTTTTCTTCACCTGTGAGTTTTTGCCTAAAGCTATTTTTATGAACTGAGATTATGGATTTGTTGTGCATGTGTAATTTTGATTAGCAGTGAAACCTGTATTTAGTCTTTATTCAGGCCTAGACCTAGAAAGTTTTCTTTTTCCCCCATGGGAAGTTGAGGTTATTACCATGTCCAAAGCACTCTTTTCTCAAACTTAACTCAAGATAATGAGTATTCTCATTGATATGCCTTCAGTTTCTGTTGAGAAATAATGAATTCAAATAAAATAAGTGACCGTGAATTGAAAATATTCATAAAAGCAGAGTGTACGTACATTTGAAGTAGGTATATAATGAGGGAAACCAAGGCTCCAAGAAATCACTGGCAGTTCAAAGTTGAATTGGAATGTTAATCAGAAAAGAACTCTCTCTTCCAAGTTACCTATCTCCTTGAGCTGGTAGATGCTGCTGTTTCTGTTCGACTTTGAATTTTTACTTTTTATCTTAAAGATTTAAAATAAAGACTCAAAGACTGAAGAAAAGAAAGCTTCAGTCAAGGCAAGGCACCTTATGTGTGTCCCATACTCTGCTGAAGCTTGAGACACTTCCCAGACTTTTTTCCCCATCTGTTTAGAAATTCTTTTAAAACAAAATTTCAACATTTGTTTTTCGTTCTCTGTTTCTCTTGCTTAGTTTTTTTCTTCAGGTGGGTTTACTTCAGGCCATATTGAGCTATGGCCAGGTCAGAAGTACAGAGGTAGCATGGGAAGCTAGGGAGACTGATGATTAAGACACAAAGATGTTGCATGTCTAGCAAGGTAGAGTTAATGGAAAGAGGATAGATTTGTGAGCCAGCAGCCAAAAGTCTTGGAATTCCAGTCAGTTTTCTTTGCAAACTGGGTGACTTTGGACAAATGACCTTCTCAGAGCCTCAGTCTACTCATCTGTAAAGTGATAATATCTGCCTTGCGGGATTAGTTTGAGAGGCCATGTCTGTGATATGTCTAGACCAGTACCTCAGACATGGTAGACACTTGGTAATTGACACTCGTCATGATATTTCCATCCTTGGGGTCAGGGCCCATGTCCATTTATGATTGTATTCCCATTGTCTAGGATAGTGCCCCCCCCCCCCCACATCTTCCCTGCTCATTGAGTACTTGTTGAGTGAAGCCATCCTTCAGGTAGGAAAGGAATTCTTTATGTATGTAAAGCAGTGCTGACTCATTCCTTTTTGTTTTTTGATTTGTATCTTAAATATTCTTTTAACAAATGTATATATCAGTATGTATTTTAATGTGTAATGTAGTTGTCTAATAAACTGAGCATAGCTTTAAAGACAAATGTTTATGTAAGTTAACCTTAAAAATGCATTCCAGTATACATTAGGTGCAAACAAATCCTGTTTGATTCCACTTATACGAGGTACCTAGAATAGTCAAATTCACAGAGTCAGAAAGTACATTGGTAGATGCCAGGGGCAGGGGTGGGGGTGAGGGGGTAGGAAGAGGGAATGGGGAGTTAGTGTTTAGTGGGGACAGAGTTTCAGTTTAGGAAGGTAGAAAATTTGGGAGATGGATGATGGTGAGAGTTGCACAACAATGTGAATGTACTTAGTGCCACTGAACTGTACAGTGAAATATGGTTTAAAATCGTATGTTTTATATTATGTGACTTTTACCACAATAAAAAAAACAAACAAAAAAGACAAATGTTTATGATTATGGCCCACTCTGGTTAGCTGAAAAGGTGCTGCTTTGGACAGAGCACAGTCTCTGAAAGGATTATCAAAAGTTGCTAAGTGCTGGACTTCGCTGGTGGCGCAGTGGTTAAGAATCCACCTGCCAATGCAGGGGACACAGGTTCGAGCCCTGGTCCGGGAAGATACCACATGCCGCGGAGCAACTAAGCCCGTGCGCCACAACTACTGAGCCTGCGCTCTGGAGCCCGTGTGCTACAGCTACTGAAGCTCGCGTGCCTAGAGCCCGTGCTCTGCAACAGGAGAAGCCACTGCAATGAGAATCCCGCGCACCACAACAAAGAGTAGCCCCTTCTCGCCGCAACTAGAGAAAGCTCACACGCAGCAATGAAGACCCAACACAGCTGTAAATAAATAAATAAATTTATATTAAAAAAAATGTTGCCAAGTGCTTTGAAAGGCTTCCTCTTCTGGTTTTATCTTTGGTCTCTGCAGCTGTGATTGAGAGCTGGCTGTGACATGGAGTGAGTGTTTATAGAATGAATGAATATGGTGGTCGTTAAGATATCAAAATTTCGTGGGGTCTTCACTGGGTAATTTTTATTTGATCAGCTTTGAAAAGCAGAAATAGTATGCAGACATTAAATGAATTTTAGTACCTCCTTGACAGTAAAACCAACTCAGTTTCCTGTCACATCTCGGGTTTGGACCAAACAGATTTGCTGGTTCACAGTAATTGCTGCTGACACTAACCTGGCACTTTGCTGCTCTCCTTAAAATACACCATAGACAAGTTTCCCCTGAGCTAGAACCTAGGACCTGAAAAGCATCACGTTTGTGTAGTCTCCTCTGGATGGGGGATGTTTGAGTGAAAGAGTGAGCTGTGGGAGAGAATGTGGATGTTCTAGTCTTTTCTCTCACTTTGGCCCCTCTTGCCTTGTAGGGATTTATGTCAGCTCAGACACACCCGTTCTGGCTCACCATGATTAATGAGAGAGAAGTGCTGTAAAAGTTACTACCCTGGTGCTCTGTGTAGTTTCTCTTTCCTCTTAGGTGGACTTTTTTCTTCACCCAGTCTGTCTTTACTTTTGTTTGGTGTGTGTTCAGGAAATCTAAAAAGACTTATTTTAATTCTAGCCTTAAGCAAACATAATTAAAAAGGAAAAGTTTCTGTTGGCTGTTGCAGGAAGCCCTCCCTGCTTCTACCCCCTGCCTCCCACCCCCTATATATTTTTTTAATACTCAGGAAGAAGTGAATTTTAGGTTATTCATGTTTCTATCCCTTCATTAGTGAGTATAATTAAGAGGTGCAAGGATTTGATGTGGCTTGCTAAAGTTTTAAGTAACATGAGAAGCACACTTAATGGTTCATATTTTTGAAAATCCGTACAGTATTTGGGAAGATTTTCTTTTACTAGAAACCTCATTTTCTGGGCTCTTCATTTTGCTATGCATACTTTGATAAGACTCAATCTATCTGTCCTTGTCCTTTGTACTTGAAAGGAGATGCAGTGTATATTCTGAATAGACCAGTCTGTGACCCTGGGAGGCCTTTCTTTGGTGAGCATAGCTTCAGATACGGAGGTAATCAGGATCTGTCACCCAGACTTTCCTTTCTTCCCGAAGCCCCATTTCCAAACGTCAAACATAAACTAAGCCCCTAAACTCTGGCAAGCTCTTTCATTTAACCATCTAAACAGTTTCTGTTTCAGTTCCAAAAAAGGTGATTTGCCCTCACCCATTAAATACTTAGGTTTCAATTTTTTTTTTTTTTGCGGTACGCGGGCCTCTCACTGTTGTGGCCTCTCCCTTTGCGGAGCACAGGCTCCGGACGCGCAGGCTCAGCGGCCATGGCTCACAGGCCCAGCCGTTTCGCGGCATGTGGGATCTTCCCAGATCAGGGCACGAATCCGTGTCCCCTGCATCGGCAGGCGGACTCTCAACCACTGCGCCACCAGGGAAGCCCAGGTTTCAAATTTTTAAGAAAATATTTTGTGAGGGAGAGTGGACTGTTAACAGTGATTATCTTTGGGGAAATAGGAATGGAGGTTTTCACTTTCTACCGTGACATTTAAAAAAATTTAAAAAACAGAACAGGGCTTCCCTGGTGGCGCAGTGGTTGAGAGTCTGCCTGCCGATGCAGGGGACACAGGTTTGTGCCCCGGTCCGGGAAGATCCCACATGTCGCGGAGCGGCTGGGCCCGTGAGCCATGGCCGCTGAGCCTGCGCGTCCGGAGCCTGTGCTCCGCAACGGGAGAGGCCACAGCAGTGAGAGACCTGCGTACCGCAAAAAACAAAACAAAACAAAACCAGAACAGTAGTCCTGTGTCTGTTTTCCAAACTAGTGAAAGTAAGCAAACTAGTGGGAATAAAATGATCCATTTAACATTGGTGATCATTAGATTAAGCCTCAGTTGTAATGTGAGAAAATATATTCAGGAGTCTTTCCATACAGCATAAATGTTTATACTGAAGGTAATTAATAATCGAAAGTATTATTGATGTATGTATGTCTGTCCTTCCATCCTTCCATCCTCCATCCACCCATCATCCATCTACCCATCTGTCTGTATCAGTCAAGGAACTGTGACCTCAACTTGTGATCTCTTTAATATAATTGGTTTCTTTTCTATAAGGAAAGAGCTTTAATTGCTCGTCTATCTGGATAACCTTGAAAAAGCATTATTTTTAACGTTTAGAAGGAGGGTAAAGTACTTGGTAATTTTCAGAAATGTTGTGTAGGACATTCAAAAGGTAAATTCTATCGTGTGAAATCCCTTATTCTCACAGTTTTCTGAAATTCTTATCTTGGTGATTTTATTTCACAAAGAACTCAGCTCCCTGGCTGTCATACACCACACTTTAATGAGCTATACAGTAATTTGTGACTTGTGCTCTCTCCTTTTCTAATCAGCTTATCATCTGATCAACATCATGCCCATTCTGTTACCAGCCTGGCACTGTTTGTCAACCCCTCTTTTTTTTTTTTTTTTTTGTGGTACGCGGGCCTCTCACTGCTGTGGCCTCTCCCGTTGCGGAGCACAGGCTCTGGACGCGCAGGCTCAGTGGCCATGACTCACGGGCCCAGCCGCTCCGCGGCATGTGGGATCTTCCCGGACCGGGGCACGAACCCGTGTCCCCTGCATCGGCGGGCGGACTCTCAACCACTGCGCCACCAGGGAAGCCCCCATCATACCCATTCTGTATCAATTTACTTTAGAATTGAAATTTTCTTTTTGTGTAATGCCATTAGAGAAACCAAGAGAGCTTAGTGGTTTGTTTTCGATTTGCGGGGGGGTAAAAAGATATTGAATCAGCTTTTGCTGTTTAATAAACCATTCCAAAACTTGGTGGCTCAAAACACAGCCCGTTATTTAGCTCACCATTCTGTGGTTTGGCCGCTGGGGCTGGGTTCCGCGACGTGATGGTCCTGGCTTCTGCTGGGCTCACTCTTGCACCTGCAGTCAGCTGGCGCATAATGGAATCTTTCACATATCTGATGGTTGGCTGACCGTTGATTGGCTGTGGCTACAGGGGTGTCTGGGCTGTGTGAGTCTCAACATTTGGCAGGTTAGCCTGGTTTTCTTTCCGTGGTAAGTTGCGGGGTTCTGTGAAGCAGTGAGGGAGGGCAAGCTTTAAGGCTTAAGTACTTTTCAGATCTCTTGCGTTATGTTTGCTGTTATCCCACTGGCCACAGCAAGTTACAAGGGAGCTGAACTCCCAAGGGTGGAGAAAGACTCCACCCCTTTGTGGGAGGAGCTGTAAAATTATACTGAGATGTCATGAATACAAGGAGGAAAAGAATTTGTGGCTATTTTTGCAGTCTGCCACAGATATTCTGAGGACTTCAGATCTTGGTTCAGTGGATATTGTCTCCCTTTTGAAATACACGTAGAATCTACCGCCACTTTTCGCTTCTGGTGCTACCTCTTAGTTCAGTCCATGATCACCTTTTGCCTCCTTACAGGTCCCTTGCTTCCACCCTTGCCCCCTGTGCTCTACACAGCAGCCAGAGCAAACTTTTCGAATAAAAGTCAGATCATGTTCAAAACCTTCCATTCGCCTCCTATCCCTTTCAGAATAAAACTTAAATTCCTTACTAAGGCTGCAATACTACACGATACAGCTCTTTCTCTGACCTCATCTTACATCACTCTTCTCCTCACTCATCCTGTCCTATCCAGCTACACTTCCCTTCTGGCTGTTTCTCAGATACACTAAACGTGCTCCTGTCTCAAGGCTTTGCATTTGCTGTTTTCTCTGCCAGATCCTGCATGGCTCCCTCCTTCACTTCTTTTAGGTTTCTTTTATGTGTCACCTTCTCAGAGAGGCCTTCACTGGTATCCCTACGTATAATAACAGTCTTTCCTACCAATCTCTGGCTGGCTTTATTTTACTCCCTAGCACTTACCACCACCTGACGTGTTTTTCTCTCTCCTCCAGTTAGAACGTAAGCTCCTTGAGGGCTGCAACTGAGTGTTTATCCACAGTGACTAGAACAGTGCCTGGTGCAGGGTATATGCACCCTGAGCCTCAGTGGAATGACTGTTAAGTGAAATTCATCACCTGGTCTCAGTGGGCTCTTCCCTAGAGCTGGTGATACTTGTGTCCTATCGTTGCTGGGCTAGAGGCAACGTCTCTCCTCCCCTTGCCCAGTGCTCAGCTGGACTGGTGTAATGATATTTAATGAAGTTTTTATCCTGTTTCCCTTAGAAATTTTTAAACAATTTAGAGTTACTGGTTTTTGGATCATTTTTCTTTATAAATGTCTATCTTCATGGACTCAGAAATGTAATTATTCTATTTTATCCTGATGGCTTAGGTAAATACATAAATACTTATTTATGTTTTTTTGCAGAGGGTGGCACACAGCAAACTCTCTGGGCTAGACGTGGAGGCTCAGTTGTTGTGGTGTTAATACCTTCTTCTTGTACTCTTGAAATTCCTTCAGTCCCCAAGCCCCTTTTTCTTAGGCCTGTATGCCAAATTCAGGTCCTACTGGGCTAGGCTTCCCTTGAGCTTTAGCTAACCCAGGCATAGGGTTGCTGTCCTTCAGGTGTAATTTGTCTCTCAAATGGCTTTGCTGTAGCTGCCTCTCAGGCCTTGAATCTGAATTGTTAGTCCACAGGAGTTTACCATCTGCAGGTATGTGTTTGTAACAGAGTCAAACCTCTAATTTGGAATAATGAGATGGGACGGGAATGAGTAGGAGGAAGGGCAGTCTGGCTTAGTGAAGCCTCCAAATCACAGAATACTTGAAGACAATTATATGATTTTTAAATTATAATGTATATTATAGACTAATATGTAACTGAGACATAATGAGCTGTGCGAGCGGCAGTATGGAAATATTCACAATTCACAAGAGGCCTACAGAATAAGCTAAGAATGGTAAGCAGCAAAGTCTTTGTGAGAGTTATTTGACTCAGAATTTGAAGGCTAATCCAAAGAACCTGAAGAATCATAAATTTCCTGAAAGCTTTGATTTGAAAAAGTTACTGATTTTTGTATAGAGCGTTCCCAATTAGTGAAGACCTGAAAGTATGCAGGTACAGATGGACTTGTACTTGATCATAATCACATTCTTCAAGTTTAAAGTGGAAATTTGGAAGAGGAGGAGCTGTGACAGGTGGTCTCACTGCCTCAACTTCCTTCCTTGGAAGTTCAGGTAATCCTCTGTGGAAACATCTTCTCCCATCCTAGAAAGTGGGTGGATATGTATTAATTTCTGTTGCCCCAAAGCTGGTTGAGTTAGGAAGTTGGAAAGCAAAACAAGAGGAATTTAAAAATAATTTAGTGGAAAGAGAGTGCTCATAAATGGCAGCAGGGATTGGGGGACTGTTCTGGTCTCTGGCTTCTTCTTTTTTTTTTTTTTTTTGTGGTATGCGGGCCTCTCACTGTTGTGGCCTCTCCCGTTGCAGAGCACAGGCTCCGGACGCGCAGGCTCAGCGGCCATGGCTCACGGGCCCAGCCGCTCCGCGGCATGTGGGATCTGCCCGCACTGGGGCACGAACCCGTGTCCCCTGCATCGGCAGGCGGACTCTCAACCACTGCGCCACCAGGGAAGCCCATGGTCTCTGGCTTTTTATGATGGTATGGACAGGGTTAAGAACATGCACTTTGGAGACAGGCTAAGGTTTTAGTCCAGATTTTGCCATTTACTGTTTGAGTGATCTTAAATTATTGAACCTCTCTACATCTCAGTTTCCTTTGTCATAACGGGGATGCTGATAGAACCTATATTTTAGATTTTTTGTAAGGAATAAGTGAAGTTAATGTATGCAAAAGGCTTAGTACTAGAAAAGGCACATAATATATACTCAGGAAATGTTAGCTAATATATAGAGAAGGCATACTTTTTCAAGAATTCAGAAAAATGATGGTACCAGAAGGGCTTAAAAATGGGCACGAGGACACAGTCTTTTGTGACGTTTTGGCCCCTATGAAAATATTGAATATGTGCAGTTAGTTTGTGAGAGGGACAGAGCGAGCGGTGACAGGGAGAGGGAAGGGGTTGTCATAGCATGCACAAGGCCTGCAGCTGGGGTGGGTAGCCAGTGGTTTAGCAAGGAATGGGCAGGGACTTTGACGTGTGCAAAGTGGCTCCATAGAGAGGAGCGTGAGGTTGTGTGAGGAGAGAAAAGCATATGTGTGGTAGTGGGGGCAGAGAGCTACCGGGGCAGGAGGAGAGCACTGGTGTGTATAGGAGTGTGTTGGGGACCGGGTGGGAGGGCAGGGAGTGGAATAAGGACTTGCAGGCTTCAATCTGGCAATTACATTTGATGGCAAAGGCATTTAGGAGCCATTCAAGCTAGGCCTCTACAAGGAGGGATGATACAAACTAAGGCTCTCAGATCAGTAGGGTAATGCTCAAATTTATCCACTGAGGTGCCTCTAGGCATAAGAGAATTGCTCTTGCCACAATCCTGCAATTTCTTTGAAGTCTTTTTTTTTACTTTACAAATTCAGAGATTTTTGCATTCCATAATATATTAGCTTCTTTTCATTCTAAAAATTGGTGTTTTTAGTAAAGTTTATGGCTCCAGGGAGATGTGCCATGTTTATCCTATGGCTTCTAGAAGACACTCGCGCTGCCCTCCTTGGATCAGTCCAGGAGCAAGATAATTAGTAAGTAGGGTATTTGGAATGCGAGGGCCAAGGGCCTTTAGGAGGGCTTCACACTCAACAGCCTGCAGGCAGGCAGGCAGGCGGGGTCCCTCATTATTCTTCCAGGCCTTGTAGGCCCCAAATCCTTTCTGTAAGGCATCTAGAGAGTTTTTGAAAGCCCACTAACAGTGCTTTAGTGCTTACTACTTCCCCACCTTTATTTTTCTTCTCTTCCCATGGCCGAAAATACCCAGCTTTTTTCTTACTGCTTTTTTCAAGAAATTTTATTGAGATATAACTTACATACTGTGCAGTTCTCCCATTTAAAGTGTTCAATTCAGTGTTTAGTGTGTTCACAGAGTTGTGCAACCATTACCGCTGTCTAATGTTGGAACATTTTTGTTCCTCCTAAAAGAAACTGTATCCATTATCAGTTATTCCTCATTTTCCTGCCCCCACCCCTGCCACCCCTAGTCCTTGGCAACCATAATCTACTTTCTGTGTATAGGTTTGCCTATTCTATTCACATAAATGGAATCGTATGTTATGTGGTCCTGTGTGACTGACTTCTTTCATTTAGCATGTTTCCAAGGTTCCTAATGTTGTGACATGTATCTGCTTCATTCCTTTCTATGGCTGATCATATTCCATGGTAACACGTTTTACTTATCCATTTGTCAGTTAATGAACATTTGGATTGTTTCCATTTTGTGGCTATTACGAGTAACGCTGTGTTTTTGTGTGGACATGTTCTCAGTTTTCTTGGGTAAATACTTTAGGCATAGAATTACTGGGTCATATTGTAATTCTGTGTTTAACTTTTTGAGGAGTTGCCAAACTGTTCTTCACAGTGGTATGCCATTTTGCATTTCCATTAGCAATGTATAAGGGATCTGATTTTTCTACATCCTTGGCAACACTTGTTATTCTTTTGTCTTTTTGATTAGCGCCATCCTATTGGGTGTGATTTGTATTTTCCTGATGGCTCATGATGTTTAGCATCTTTTCATGTGCTTATTGATCATTTGTGCATATTCTTTGGAGAAATTTTTGTTCAAATCATTTGCCCATTTTTGGTTTGTCTTTTTGTTATCGAGTTGCGAGAGTTCCTTTAATATTCTGAGCGCAATTTTCTTATCAGATACATGATTTGTAAATATTTTCTCCCATACTGTGGGTTGTCTTTCACTTTTTTGATAGTGTCTTTTGAAGCAGAACAGTTTTTCATCTTGATGAAGTCCCATTTATCTCATTTTTTCTTTTATTGAATTGTGCTTTTCTTCCTGCTTTTTTTTTTAATTTCCTCTTCTTTTAAAAAAATATTTATTTATTTGGTTGCACTGGGTCTTAGTTGCGACAGGCGGACTCCTTAGTTGTGGCATGCGAACTCTTAGTTGTGGCATGCGAACTCTTAGTTGTGGCATGCGAACACTTAGTTATGGCATGCATGTGGGATCTAGTTCCCTGACCGGGGATGGAACCCGGGCTGCCTGCAATGAGAGCGCGGAGTCTTAACCACTGTACCACCAGGGAAGTCCCTCTTCCTGCTTTATAATCCCAAGCTATTCTGTGGAATGTTGGGATAGGAACAAGAGAACCTGGGTTTTAGTCACTTTTACCACTAATGAACTGATTGACAGTGCGCAAGTCATTGTCTGTTTGCCCTGCTTACACCACTCTGTCGTCCACAAAAGAGATCTTTTTCTAAAAACTCCATGCTGATCATGTCACTTCCCTCTTCAGAAATGTCTGTCTGTTTTGTATTGTCCATAAAGGATAAAATCTAAATACTTAAGTTTGACATTTAAAGCTGGCCCTCTGTTTCTTTAGCACAACCTTTCTAGACATGCCGAGTATCTCACCAATGTTTAAACCTATGCTGAATATCTCACCTATGTCGTACTCTTTTCCTACTTCATGACTCTCTGCTTGTGCTTTTTTTCTTGACTAAGAAATCTTTCCCCATCTCCTGTTCCTCTTTATGTAGTAAACTCCCTACTTAGTCTTTCAACATCTAGGGCAAATATTCATTGTTGTGCCCATGTGGTGCCTGGTACATAGTACATGCTTAGTAAGTAATTGTTGAATGAATGAACCACTATATTTTCTTAAAAGCCTTGCCAGGCTTTTTATACAAAATTGTTAGTTCCTATTTTGGATTTCTAGAGTATATGCTTTTTTATGTCTGTGATAATACTCCCACACAGTTTTGTAATTTGTTTTTAATATTTTTCTCTTCCACCCAGTGATATCTTGGGAAGCAGGTGATATGTCCATTATGTTCCCAGCTAAGTTTCTGGCATGTGCAGCAGGATAGTATAAGGTGATCAGTAAATGTTGCCTGTGAATGGATGAGTTTCTCTGGGGAACTCTGTAAATTAAAGAGGGGATATAGATTGTTGATTCTCAGCTTTCAGAAACCAGGTTAGAGAAAGATTATAAAGCGGATGTAAAAGGATGTGAGGAGTTAAATCCTCAGCAAAAGATATTCCGTCAAACTTTGATAGAGACTGTTTGGAGACAGGCTGACTCCACGGACACAGCCTCCCTTGCCTGGTCTTTTGAGAGTGGGGAAAGATTTGGGGGGGAGAGTGAATGGAAAGAGTGTGTGAGGAGGTGGTTATTATTACGGTTGCATAGTCCCCACTGTTTATGTGGATTTCCTCAATTTTAAAGTAGTTACTACTGAGTTTAATTATCTTTTTAACCTTAGGGATGTAAAGCTGTTTTTGGCATCTTTAGAAACTTCCTTGGGAGTAACCAGATTACGTGATCCTGCTAATGCTATAATAAGATCTTTTCCAGCTCTAAGATTTCATGGTTCAAGACTTTGTCTTACCCGTGAAATATTTCTTGATTACTTTAGTCCTCAATGATCTCTGTCTTCTTCTTTTTTTTGCGGTACTTGGACCTCTCACTGTTGTGGCCTCTCCTGTTGCGGAGCACAGGCTCCAGATGTGCAGGCTCAGTGGCCATGGTTCTTGCCAAGAAAACACGAGGGCTGTTTGGTGAAATCGGAACTTTGAAGTTTATAATGTATACAGTGTGTCTGGGTCTCCCAAGTGGCTACCCAGGTAGTGTGATAGGAATAATCTATACCTGTAGCTGATTTTTCATTTGGAAGAAGAAAAAAAATTTGGAAGTAGCTCATACTCCCTGGCTGTTTACCCAGATTTCATTTCTGAGTAATGAACTTATGTTTTCAAATTTGGGACTCAGGACCCTGGCATGTGATTTTGGTGCTGCATGCTAAATCAGAACTTCAAAGAGTTTTTCTGTTTTGTTTTGTTTTTAAAAACAGGGCGATGCCCTTCCTAGTAAAGCAGAATTTTTTTTTTTGTTTGAGTTGATTGGGGTTTTTCCAAATGTTTTCCCTTGCAATCTGCTATTAATAAGGGCTTTCAAGGCACTCATACAATTCTCACAGTTTCATTATACCTAAGAAGAGATAGACTATTTATGATTGTCATATCATTTGCAAATATTTTCTCCTATTCCGTAGGTTGTCCTTTTGATTTGTTGATGGTTTCCTTTGCTTTGCAAAATCTCTTAAGTTTAATTAGGTTCCATTTGTTTATTTTGGCTTTTGTTTCCTTTGCCTTAGGAGACAGATCCAAAGAAATCTTGCTATGTTTTATGTTAAAGGGTGTTCTGCCTATGTTTTCTTCTAGGAGTTTTATGAATTCCAGTCTTACATTTAGGTGTTTAATCTATTTTGAGTTTATTTTTGTATATGGTATAAGAAAATATTCTAATTTAATTTTTTTACATGTAGCTTTTCAGTTTTCCCAGCACTGGTTATTGAAGAGACTGTCTTTTCCCCATTGTATATTCTTGCCTCCTTTCTCATAGATTGACCACAAATGTGTGGGTTTATCTCTGGGTCCTCTGTTCTGTTCCCTAGATCTATGTGTCTGTTTTTGTGCCAGTACCATAATGTTTTGATTACTGTAGCTTTGTAGTATAGTCTGAAGTCAAGGAGTGTGATACCTTCAGCTCTGCTCTTTCTCAGGATTGCTTTGGCTATTTGGGCTCTTTTGTGTTTCCATACTACTTTCATATTTTCACCTTACTACTAGCTTTGTATGTGATTGATTTACTACCTTTACTGTGTTTTTGCCTTTACCAGTGAGCTTTTTTCTTTTATAATCTTCATGTTCTAGTTGTGGCCTTTTCTTTTTTGCTTAGAGAAGTCCCTTTAACATTTCTTATAAAGCTGGTTTGGTGGTGCTGAGCTCTTTCAGCTTTTGCTTGTATGTAAAACTTTTGATCTCTCCATCAAATCTGAATGAAATTTTTTGTTTGTAAATTTTTACCTTTCATCATTTTACATATATCATGCCACTCCCTTCTGGCCTGCAGAGTTTCTGCTGAAAAGTCAGCTGATAGCCTTCTGGAAGTTCCCTTGTACATAACTTGTTGTTTTTCCCTTGCTGCTTTTAATATTCTCTTTATCTTTATTTTTTGCCATTTTAATTACAGTGTGTCTTGGTGTGGTCCCCTTTGGATTGATCTGTTTTTTGTGCCTCTGTGCTTCCTGAGCCTGAATGTCTGTTTCCTTTCCCAGGTTAGGGAAGTTTTCAGCTATTGTGTCTTCAAATACATTCTCTGCCCCTTTCTCTCTCTCTTCTCTTTTTGGGACCCCTGTAATGCGAGTGTTAGTACACTTGATGTTATCTCAGAGGTCTCTTAAACTGTCCTGGTTTCTTTTTATTCTTTTTTCTTTTTTCTGTTCAGCTTCAGTGATTTCTAGTGCTCTGTCTTCCAGCTTGCTGATTCATTCGTCTGTATCATTTAATCTACTGTTGATTCCTTCTAGTTTCTTAAAAAAATTTTCAGTTACTGTATTCTTCATCTCTGGTTCTTCTTTATATTTTCTAACTCTTTTTTAAAAACTTCTAACTTCTCACTCTGCTCACCCATTCTTCTTCCAAGTTCTTTGATTATCTTTACCATCATTACCTTGAACTCTTTACTGGGTAGGTTGCCTATCTCCACTTCAATTAGCTCTTCTTTTGGGGTTTTATCTTGTTCCTTCATTTGCAGCATATTCCTCTGTCACCTCATTTTGCCCATTTTGCTGTTTTTATTTCTATGCGTCTGGTAGGTTGATTATGTTTCTTTCTTTTTTTTTTTTGATTATGTTTCTTCACCTTAGAGAAGTGGTCTTTTGTAGGAGACGTCCTATGAGTGCCAGCACCCCACTTCCCTCTGGTCACCAGGGCTATATGCTCTAGGAGTGCCCCTATGTAGGCTGCATGGGTCCTTCTGTTGTGGTGGGCTGACTGCTATGGGCAATCTGGTAGGTGTGGCTGGCCCCCAGCCCAGTTGGTTGCCAGACCTTGCCTTGTGTGGAGGCTGCTGGCCACTGGTTGGCAAGGCCAGGTCATGAGGTAGCTGTCTGCGGAACCCCAGGGCGGGTCCCACAGCTAATGCTGGCTCACTGGTAGGCAGAACAGGGTTCTGGAGTGAGTGGTTACAGGACCAGTGTTCCTGGATCTAGTGTAGGCCTGCTGGTGGGTGGGGCCAGTTCTTGTCATGGCTGCTTGGGGGTTTCGGGGTGTTCCAAAGCTGGTGCTGGTCTGCTGGTGAGTGGGGCTGGATCCTGGGGTGACTGGCTGAGGAGTTTAAGGTATTTCAGAGCTGGTGTTTACCTGCTGGTGGGTGGGGCCGGGTTCTGGGGTCTCTGGCTGCAGGGCCTTGGGGGTTCCAAAGCTGGTATCAGCCCACTAGTGGGTGTGGCTGCTGGCTGATGGGCCCAAGGTGTCCCAGAGCTGGTGTTGGTCTGCTGGTGGACAGGACCAGGGCCCTGGGGATCCTAGGGCTTTTGTCAGCCTGCTGGCATGTTGCATGGGTCCTGATATGTCAGTCTGTGGGGCTGCGGTGGTCCTGGGGCTGGTGCCTGCCCACTGGTACGTGAGGTTGGTCCCGGTCTAGTGCTGACCTTCTAGTAGGTGGAGCCAGGTCCCAGAGTCTCTGACTGTAAGCCTGGGGGTCCCGGAATTGGTGTGTTGCTGATGGGCGGGGCTGAGGCCCAGTGAGTCTTGGGGTTGGTACCTGCCCACTGGTGGTGGGGCCAGGCCCAGGGGTTCCTGGGGATGATGCCTGCTCACTGGTGGGTGGAGCTGCGTCCTGGGCCCTCTGGTGAACAGGGCCCTGTCCTGGGGTAGCTGTGGTTTCAGGGGGTTTTAAGGCAGCCTGTCTGCTGGTGGGTGGGACTGTGTCCCTGCGCATCTAGTTGCTTAGCCTGAGACTTCCCAGTACTGGTGCTGACAGTCTGATAGGCGGGTCCAGATCCCCAGTGCTAATAAGCTAGAGGGAGGATTCCAAAATGTCGCTTGCCGACACCAGTGTCCACATGGTTGGACAAGCTCCCAATAATGGTTGCTGCCAGGGTTTGATGTCCCCAGGGGGAGCTCCAGTTGCCTCCTGCGTCTCTGGGAGATTCTCCAAGATCAGCAGGTGGGTTTGACCCAGGCTCCTTTCAAATGACTGCCTCTGCCCTGGGTCCCAGAGCATGTGAGATTTTGTATGTGCTTTTTAAGAGTGGAGTCTCTTATTTCCCACAGCCCTCTGGGTCTTGTGAAAGTCAGTCCCACTGGTATTCAAAGCCGGACGTTCTGGGGGCTTGTCTGCTGCAGGATCCCCGGAGCTGGGGAGCCCGATGTGGGGCTCAGACCTGTTGCTGCTTGTGCAGAACCTCTGCAGTTGTAATTATCCTCCTGCTTGTGAATTGCCCACTCAAGGGTATGGGTTCGGACTATATGGGTTCTGACTATACCACAACCCTGCCCCTCCTACCCATCTCATTGTGGCTCTTTCTTTGTACCTTCAGTTGTAGAAGATCTTTTCTGCTAGATTCTGGTCTTTCTTATCAATAGTTGCTCTGTATGTAGTTGCCATTTTGGTGTACTTGTGGGAGGAGGTGAGCTCAGGATCTTCCTGCTCTGCCATCTTGCCCAAGCTCCTTGAGTATGTAATTCTTGATGTATGGGGTGTACTGCTTATTGGACCATTCCCATATATTGGGCTGCCTTACTAGCATACCTTTCAGGGCTCCCACGTACAGCTTTGCAGATTTTACACTCACTGCATAATGTACAACCTTTTAATATAAAAAATTGTCCATTCTCTTGTTAAGATTTTCAGTTCCTTGGAAGTAGGAATAATCTTAGATTTTTATGTTCTCCATAGCACCCAGTTAATTGTTTATATTCAGCTTATTTCTTCTAATATTTTTATCAATTTCATATAACAAATATGGTGGTACTATTTTATCTTTTATTTAGGAAAGAACTGTACTAACAGAAATGATTTAAGATTAGTCACAGAGTCTTAAATTTGATGAAAGTTCTTTTTTAATTTTTAGCCACCAGTGCTTCATTTCCATTATAATTTAGTATGTGATGAGTAATGTTTTAATAACCATTAAAATTAAAGTACTATTGATTGAATATTATCTTTTGGAATATACAGCTGCTAAAGGAGATTTTGACCTAACAATTCCAGTTAGAAGCCTTGAGCTAAGTTTTTCTGAACCTCCCCCCACCACCCTCCAAATGTACAGATTGTTCCTCTGTGAATAGTTGAATGTGTTTTTTGCTCTTCTTCTGAAAAAGAAAAAAGGAAACTTTTTCAAAGTTATAAAAGTCATGCATATATCATTATAGAAAATACAGATGAACATTATAGAAGGACATAAAAATAATCACCTATTCTCAGCTCCAGAGATGATTACCATTTCAAACATTTTGTTGTATGTTCTTCAGGCTTTTTGGAGGGGAGGGGGTGACTCTGTATGGGCTCATGGTCTTGAAAATAATTCTGAATTTATTTATTTACTTATTTTAAAATTTATTTATTTTTACTTATTTATTTTTGGCTGCGTTGGGTCTTTGTTACTGTGCACAGGCTTTCTCTAGTTGTGATGAGCGGGGGCTACTCTTTGTTGCAGTGCGCGGGCTTCTCATTGCGGTGGCTTCTCCTGTTGCGGAGCACGGGATCTAGGTGCGTGAGCTTCAGTAGTTGTGGCATGTGGGCTCAGTGGTTGTGGCTCACGGGCTGTAGAGCGCAGGCTCAGTAGTTGTGGCTTGCAGGCTCTAGTGTGCAGGCTCAGTAGTTGTGGCGAATGGGCTTTGTTGCTCCACGGCATGTGGGATCTTCCTGGACCAGGGCTCAAACCCGTGTCCCCTGCATTGGCAGGCGGATTCTTAACCACTGCGCCACCAGGGAAGCCCCTGAATTTATTTTTAAATTAACTACATTTTTTTGGGAAGGGCTAATTCTATCTTATCCATGACTGTGAGTAATTTATATTAATTTGCCTTTTTTATCAAGTTACATCAAGTAATTGACTTAGCTAAATAGTAGTATATCTCTTGGTTAGATCAGTGCTTGTTGAGCAACAAGACTGAAATATAAAGAACATAAAGCAGTGCTACTAGAATATTAGGTCGTATGTCCTCTGCTTCATTCAACTACCCATTTTGGGAACCACTGACTTTCTTTTAATATTGGAAACTGAGCCAGAACATTTTTGCTTGTAGTTTGAGGAAGGAGAGTACTCATGCTCAGCTTCTCTGCATTTTGGAGAATGATGATTTATGACATAATGTGTACATTTCTCCAGTTCCCTTCTCACCCTTCCATCTTCCTGGCAGAAGGAATCCAGATAACTGCTGACTAATGCCAATACAAAGATTTCTTGTATTCATAGAGGGAGTATGGGGGAGTGGAAGAGAACAGGCCTTGGTGATTTGCTGCTTTCTACCTGTGTATGACCCTTGGCAAGAACTTAACCCTTTTGAGTCATAGTTAACTCATCCATTACAGTCCTTGCTCCAGTGGTCATCTCTGCTGTTATCCTGGCTGTCTTTCCTCACCTTACGTTTCATTTGGTTCTCATGGCAGGTGAGGGAGTGAGGAGGATGGGTGTTATCATCCTCATAATTTAGATAAGGGAAGTTGCAGGTGGTAGGAGGCAGGCTCAGCACCTCATGCCTCTAGCTCTGGTACCTTCTACTTTATGCTGTGTTGATGCTTCCATTAAAGACAACAACAACAACAAAAAACCCAGAACTTAAAATAATTTTAGATTTAAAGTTGCAAAAACAGAGAATTCAAATTGCTTCCCTAATAGTAGCAATTTACATAACTGTCATCTCCATTTTTTTCTACTATATATGGTTCAGTTTTGAATATATTTCACCACCATCTTTTCTTTTTTAAACAGCTTTATTGAGATAAACAGTTGGCCCTCCCTATCCTCAGGTTCCAAATCTGCGGATTCAACCAACCGTGGATTGAAAATATTCAGGAAACAAAAATTTCAGAATGCTCCAAAATGCACAACTTGAATTTACTTCATGCTAGCAACTATTTACATAGCATTTACATTGTATTTACAACTATTTACATAGCCATTTACCTTACGTATTATAAGTAATCTAGAAATGATTTGAAGTTATAAGGGACAATGTGTAAAGGTTATATGCAAATACTATGCCATATATGCAAATACTATGCCATTTTACATAAGGGACTTAAGCACCTTAGGATTTTGGTATGTGGGTGGGGTATGTGTCCTAAAACCAATTCCCTGAGGATACTGTGGGATGACTATTATATGCATACCATACAGTTTACCCGTTTAAAGTATACAGTTCACTAGTTATTTAGTATATTCACAGATTTGTGTAACTATCACCACAGAATAATTTTAGAACATTTTTTTAAAAAATTTATTTATTTATTTATTTTGGGCTGTGTTGGGTCTTTGTTGCTGAGCGCGGGCTTTCTCTAGTTGCGGTTAGCGGGGGCTACTCTTCGTTGCGATGCACAGGCTTCTCATTGTGGTGGCTTCTTTTGTGGTGGAGCACGGGCACTAGGCACGCAGGCTTCAGTAGCTGTGGCACATGGGCTCAAGAGCGCAGGCTCAGTAGCTGCGGTGCATGGGCTTAGTTGCTCCGCGGCATGTGGGATCTTCCTGGACCAGGGCTCGAACCCGTGTCCCTGCATTGGCAGGCGGATTCTTAACCACTGTGCCACCAGGGAAGTCCCTAGAACATTTTTATCACCTCAAAAAATAACCCTATACCCATTAGCAGTCACTGTCCATTCCTTTCTCTACCCCTTCCCCCAGCCCCAGGCAACCACTAATCTACTTTCTGTCTCTCTAGATTTGTCTAGATATTCTGGGCATTTCATGTAAATTTTCCACCATCTTTGTGTCTTGTTAGCATTTCCTATAGAGACTCTAGAGCTACACTTTCTGAGTTTAAATCCCTTACTAGCATCTGACCGTGAGCTCATCATTTAATTTGTCTCTGCCTTGTTTTTTTAGTTTGTAAACTATAAGATAATGATAGTACCTACGTATGGGTTTTTTTGATATTTATTTATTTATTTGGTTGTGCTGGGTCTTAGTTGTGGCAGGCGGGCTCTTTGTTGCATCTTGCCAGCTCCTTAGTTGCGGCAGGCGGGCTCCTTAGTTGTGGCATGTGAACTCTTAGTTGCGGCATGCATGTGGGATCTAGTTCCCTGACCAGGCATCGAACCTGGGCTGCCTGCGTTGGGAGCGCGGAGTCTTAACCACTGTGCCACCAGGGAAGTCCCCCCGACATGTGGGGTTTTAAAAATTAAATGAGTTAACATGTGGAAGGCACTTAAAATTGTATCTGTCCCCAGTAAGTACTCTGTAAATTTTAGCTGTTGTTATTGTGCTACGACCTGTCATATTTCTGATTAATTCATTTTGAAGTTTCTTTATTAGTATTTATTGTTTCTGTGTTGTTAACAGCTAACCTTAAAGTTTATAAAAATTATTCAGGTCAGTTTTAGTATTGTGTCCTAACTCCAGAGTTTAGAATTTAGTCATTGTAAACTGTTTCCTGTCACAGAGACTTAGTTGGTTTAAAAAAAAAAAAAAAAAAAAAGCCTGCAGCATTTGGCAGTATAATTATGCATCTTCATTTGGCACCTTGATGTGTTTATTTGAATGGGAGATGATGCACCCATCTGATATAGTTAAAGTAAAGTAAATCTAGGTCATTGGTTTCTGAAAACCAAATTGGACTTCGTTAAAGTAAATTTGTTTCTTGAAAAGTTGCATTTGAAACTGGTTTTTTGGACACATTTGTTTTTCATATGTTCTTATAAGAAAAACTCCCAGTGCCCAAAAAACATATCCACCACCACCACTTCCATAGATGGGTAAACTCTGAGGCTCAATTTAAATGATCTGCAGGATAGTAAAATGAAGTGTGAGAAAGTCTGTTTAAAGTAGTTGTCAAGATAATTTTCAATATAAATGCAAATCAGATCTAGATTAGGACATGTGAGAGGGATTGTGAAATACCAGATAAGACACTAGAGATGCTGCACTAGGAACCAGAAGTTCTGGGACTACGACTTGCTATCAGTTGTCAGCTGAGCAACCTGGAGCATGCCACCTATGTACTTGAGTTTTCTCATCTGTAAAATGAGACAGTGGGTCCAGGATAGATGGTCTCTTGGGACTCATCCAGAGCAAAAATTCTTTGGTTTATTTCTCATTTGCAATAAACAAGATACTACCAAACAGCGATCAATTCTCTGTGCATTAGTAAGGGAAGGATAGGGCAGAGAAGTCACTATATCTGTGTTTTTATTGCTCTTTCCCCCATTCTTATCATTACTACCACAGCTGTTCTAGTTTCATGGTGAGGTGGCTGTTTTATAATTTGTATTTATGCATTTCTGCCATGTGTATTTGTCTCTTTCACAAGCAGCTCTGACTTGTGATACCTTCAAAATCTTATTAAGATTATAGTTACAGATGGTCTGGCGGGGCAGTGTAGCTCAGGACTAAAATCAACCTTCCCTCGGTGGTGGTAGAAATGGAAGCTGCCTTGTCCTGTGTTCCAGGGTGTCCTGAAGCCTTTTTATGAGTAATTGCATTTCTTAAAAATTGCCTATGAAGTAAATGCTTGTATGTAAATGATTTTTGTGACTAATTTTGATTTTAAATTTGGAATTGTAGTTTTAGAGGGAAAAAGCATATTCATACCTAACACAATAAATTGTCACTTCAGATTCCAAATACTTACTGTAGAGATCTATACTCTTTGTAACTAGGCAGTTTTCTATTTCATATTCCCTGCCAGTGGTTCCCAACTGTGGGCTTTAAAAGATGAGCGATATGTAGTTATTGTGAGGGGTTCAGTCATCTATGCAAACCCCTAAGCTGCTGACTAAATAAATAGGCCTCGGGCATAAATGTACTAGTGTTTTTCAGATGTATATAGGTGCTTGTGATTAGTAAAGCACAAGTTTTTTAAAAAACATGTACTGAATTCAGAAAAATCTTTTGTCCTTGTATTTTCTTTAATGATATTAATGATACAATCACTAGCATGTAAAGATCCACAGACACTTAAAACCCTTCCAAAGGTTCATGTACGTAAGCTTGAAAAACATTCTTCTCTAAAACCATGTCAAGAAGGTAGTGAAATGGTCAGCTGAACCCACCTGATATAGATTTGTTGAGAAACATGTCTATATTAAGTAGTTTCTGTTTTAAGTAAAACTTAATTTAAGCAAGCTTTTGCCTTTTCACTTAATAAAACCCACATTATTTGTCTCTTTAATGGATTTAGGGCATTTGGTCTCAAGACAAAAAGACAAACATTCAAATAGCCCCTCAAGACTTGGTTGATCCTAACTAAAAAAAGCTATCTAACTTATAAGGGAAAGATATTAACTTCATTTCTAAGATGATTATTTTGTTGACTGAATTGGTATCACGCTTAAAATAAGACATTAGCTATAGGAATTGAATTCAGTTATTGCCAGAGGTTCACTAAATGTATTATCTTCTCCTAGGTGAATAAGGAAATGAGATTTATTGATATTTGTGACAAAAGAAATATGAACAATAGAGATGTGGTACCAGGTGTTGCCACTAAAATGAGTGTGTTTCTGGCCATGAAAGGAGCAGTGTTCTATGACAGCTTGCAGTAAGCAGTGAGTTACTTTCCAGTTTCTGGGTAAACTTTGAGCAGCCTCATGTGTTTCTACCCAGTTACTTACCCTGTACTCTGTTAGTTACCTTTGGAGAGTGAAGGGCTATGGTTTATCTAGAGATGGTGCTTGTCAAGAAAGAAAAGGATTGTGACCTTTTGATGTGGACTCAAGTTTTATGAAATCCCATGGAGCCAGTCTTCAGATCCAGGGTTCTAATTGAATAAAGACCTTCAAGGTTCTTTTGTCATATTGTTCTTTAAATGGAAAGGAAATAGTATCACACTCATATTTATGCATCTCTGTGTAAAATATTTAGAAATGGTATCGTATGGATGTAGTATATTTGTGATAAATGCCCGAATAAAGGTTAAAATGTCTTGGAAAAATGGGAAAGCTTAAGCAGGAGGAAATACAGTTTATTTTTATAATTTAGAATGTTCCATTTAAAAGCAGTTAAACTGGTTAGAACTGAGGTAGAGGGACGGGTGCTAGGATGGTTTAAAGGCCATAGCTATTACCGTGAGTGCCTGACATTTTGTTTTGAACTGTGTCTTCTCGTTTATTGTAGAACCAGAAATTTTCTACTGTGCACCCAGAGGAAATAGTTTGTTATTTAAGTCTAGAATTGAGGTTTTAATTTTTATTAATCTTCAGGTCTGTCAGTCCTTCACACGTTTGACTTTGGTTATTCATTGGAGATTTAAGTAGGAAAGGAAAAGCCACATCATTAAGTATTGATCATTTAGATCAATAAATTGAAAAAGACAATTAGAATCAAATTTAAATTTGACTGCCTAAGATCAGAGTCTGCTAAATTAAACAATAAAACATTTATTAAACATTTCATAAAAATTAAAAAAAATTCTGCTAAATTAAACTACTTCTTTCTGGATATGTCCTTAATTGTCAACTGGTTATGGTTCAGGAGGGCAGCTTGGTGAGGTTTCTTACCTCTTTGAAGCTGGTTTGGCAAATTGAATTAAGCCTATGTGACTTGCTTTGAAGGCATAACAATGTCAGCATAATGTTGGTGAACAAACAGTGGACACCAGTACATCCCAGTGTGTGATATAGAATTATCCACAAAGCTTGATTTATCAAAGAAGTGACACACAGAAAAAAACAGTTTTTAGGCCTTAAATTTGAAAAATGAAGATAGCCTGTCTAATTTTAAGTCTGTGTCTTGAAAATTACTGTTAATGGCTTAAAAAAGCACACACTTGTCGAAAAAATGAAAACAAGTTGGTGTGTATTCTTTCAGATTTTTTTCTTTGTCTGCATCTACACAAATATATACATGTTTATTTTTACAAACATGAGACCATACTCTTTCTCTCTCTCTATATATATATATTTCTTTGTACATTTATTTTCCACTTAACAGTTTGTCTTATTGTTGCTTTTTTAAAGAAAAATAGGTATACAGTCTTCCAAGGTGTGAATATACAGTAATTTATTTAAAACTATTTTCTTATTGACGTTTGAAGTATTTCTAATTTGTTGCTGTCATAAACAGTGCTATGGGAACTGCTTAATGCATACCTCTCCTCGTGCAGAGGTGAGCACATCTGTAGGATAGATTCCTAGAAGTGGAATTTTGAGAAAAAAGTTTGGTAGATGCTGCCAAATTGCTTTGTAAGTAGCAATTTACATTCCTAGAAGGGTATCTGAGAATACCTGTTTTCCTACATTTCCTGGATGTTCTCAGTCCTGTTAATTTTTTGGTAATTATATGGGTCACAAAGTGGTACCTTATTTATTTATTTTTAAAAATACTTGGAGACTTTTTTTCCCTCTTATTTCTTTTTTTTTAAAAAATTTAATTAATTAATTTATTTTTGGCTGCTTTGGGTCTTCGTTGCTGTGCACAGGCTTTCTCTAGTTGTGGCGAGTGGGGGCTACTCTTTGTTGGTGGCTTCTCGTTGCGGAGCACAGGCTCTAGGCATACAGGCTTCAGTAGTTGTGGCATGTGGGCTCAGTAGTTGTGGCTCGCAGGCTCTAGAGCGCAGGCTCAGTAGTTGTGGTGCACGGGCTTAGTTGCTCCACGGCATGTGGGATCTTCCCGGACCAGGGCTTGAACCCGTGTCCCCTGCATTGGCAGGCATATTCTTAACCACTGCGCCATCAGGGAAGCCCTCCCTCATTACTTTTATTTATCTATTTATCTATCTATTTATTTATTTATTTTTGGCTGCTTTGGGTCTTCATTACTGTGCACGGGCTTTCTCTAGTTGTGGCAAGCGGAGGCTACTCTTTGTTGCAGTGTGTGGGTTTCTCATTGCAGTGGCTTCTCTTGTTGCGGAGCATGGGCTCTAGGCGTGCGGGCTTCAGTAGTTGTGGCAGGTATGTTCAGTAGCTGTGGCTCACGGGCTCTAGAGCGCAGGCTCAGTAGTTGTGGCACATGGGCTTAGTTGCTCCGTGGCATGTGGGATCTTCCCAGACCAGGACTCAAACCCACAGGCAGATTCTTTTTTTTTTTTTTTTTTTTTTTTTTTTTGCGGTACGCGGGCCTCTCACTGTTGTGGCCTCTCCCGTTGCGGAGCACAGGCTCTGGACGCGCAGGCTCAGCAGCCATGGCTCACGGGCCCAGCCGCTCCGCGGCATGTGGGATCTTCCCGGACTGGGGCACGAACCCGTGTCCCCTGCATCGGCAGGCGGACTCTCAACCACTGCGCCACCAGGGAAGCCCCACAGGCAGATTCTTAACCACAGCACCACCAGGGAAGTCCATGGTACCTTATTTTTATTTAAAACTATAGTAAAAAAAATAACAGTCTGAGTTTAGGTGTTGGAACATCATGTCTTCTGAATAATTATTGTTGGTTAATCTAATAAAGAAAAATGTTTACAAACTAAATTAGTTACTGAGGCAGGAAGCTTCACTTACACTGTAGTTGAAGAACCTTGTGTCATGTGAAGCTCGGCTGGTTTTGATCCCTAGAGTACTTCATTAAGTTGTTATCCTTCATGTTTGGTCATATCTGAAACTTCGTCAGAAGTATTTCTTACGCGGTACACGAGACCAGCTGTTTGAGTACAACTTAAAACCCTACGCGCAGAGAAAGCTGCCTCTGATACGGCGGCCGCTGCAGCTTTTTCCAGGTGCTTTGCTCTCTACCAATGATTCTTGGCCAGGGGCATTTTTTGTCTCCCAGGGGACGTTTGACAATGTCTGGAGACCTATTTGGTTGTCACAGCTCGTGGTGGGGGTGTGTGGGAAGGAGATTACTACGGTATCTAGTGGGGAGAGAGGCCACGGATGCTGCTAAGTATCCCACAATTCACAGAACATCGCCCTCAATAAAGAATTCTCTGGCCCCAAATACCACTAGTGTGAGATTGAGAAACCCAGCTCTACACAAAGAAGTTAGGATGTTTAGCCTTAACAACTATTTGATTCCTTTTCTTAAACTGTACCCCCACTTCTTGCAGCTTCATGCCAGGTCTATCTTTAATATGTCAGGATTCCTTACTTAGAGTGACTGGCTGGCGGGTGACTCTATGGCTACCCTTAGCTGCCTTTGGGGACTTTGTTAGAATTTCTAGCTTCTTCATGTTTTGCTCAGACGTAGAGACAGGCAGAGTTAAGTAGAGCTTGACAAAATAAAGCCTGGTATAAAGAGTCGACTTCTGAGTTCTAGTGAGGACTCTGGTAATTTCTGCCTTGGAATTGGCTATTATTATTTTGCTATTATTTTCCACTCAAATGGAGAAGTAAAACAAATACTCCCCCTCCCCCAACAAAAGAACAAAACCCAAAAACCCAACCAAACAAAAAACTCCCAACAAACAAAAACAAAACACCTGGTGAACAAGGAGAGCCTAAAGTAATTATCTTTATCTCACATTTCAAGTTTGTACTTGACTTGGGCTAGCATAAAAGAAAACTAACTGGTATGACTGTCCTGAGGACATTTCCAGTGAAGAGGCTGGGAGAGTCCAAAAGAATGTTTTGAGTCATCAGATCCTTTTAAAATGCCAGATTCTTTCTGTGGGGTTAATTTAAACCTGTTGTGACCCTTTAAAAAATCTTCACAAGAGGCCTCAGAGTTGTAACAACATGGAATACTGCTTGTTTAGTGGAAGTCTTTCTAAAGGGCACCTTTATATTTGGCCACATTTCTTACATTATTAACCATCACGTAAGAGAAAAACAGATAGGAATTTTGGGGTCCTCAACAGGAAAGAACAGTTGCTTAGGGTAGAGATTCTCATGAAGTACATTTCCTTTTGAATAAGAAGGAAGCTCTCCCATTGGGAAATAAGGCATATTCTTCTTTCTTCCTTTTCCCTGACAGTTTAGGTTTAGGCTAAGTGTATGAAGTGTCTATCAAGGTGTAAAAATTCAGTGTGCTGTTTATTTAAGGTTTGCCTGCAATTCTTGTTCAGAGGTAGTAAGCTGTAAGTCAGGTTACTGAAGAACAGAGAATGGTTGAGTTTCTTTTGTGACCACAGAGTAGAAAGGTTCTGGGCTATTCCAGGTCCAAGGGAATGGGGAAAGTTTTCCCCTTTGTTTTTTGTTGTGTCAATTTGTCTCTTTTTCTTTTGCTGCGGTTAGTTAAGTGCTTCCCCCCTCAAAATAGGATGCAAACCTCAGAGTGAGCCACATACATAATTTAAAATTTTCTAGTAGCCAGATTTTAAAAAAAGGAAAAAGAAACAGGTGAAATCAATTTTAATAATGTTTTCTTTAACTCATTATCTAAAATATTATCATTTTAATATGTAGCTGTTATAAAAATGAGTTATTTCTTTCTTCATACTCAGTCTTTGAAATCTCATGTGTATTTTATATTTATAGCACACCTCACTTAGGACTAGTCATATTTCAAATGCTCAATAGCTACATGTGGGCTACCGTATTGGACTGAACAGTTTTTTTTTTAAAACTGAAGTATGATTGACAAATAAAAGTTATATGCATAATTAAAGTGTACAATGTGCTATTTCGATACATGTGTGCATTGTGAAATTACCAGTCAGGCTAATTAACATATTCATCACCTCACATAGTTACTGGTTTTGTGTGTATGTGTGAGTGTGTGTGTGTGTGTGTGTGTGTGTGTGTGTGTGAGAGAGAGAGAGAGAGAGAGAGAGAGAGAGATGAGAACACTTGAGATCTATTCTTTTAGAAAATTTCAGGCATACATTATTATTAACTGTAGTCACTATATTACATATATTAGGCCTCCAGGAACTTATTCGTCTTATAGCTGAAAGTTTGTTCTCTTTGACCAACATCTCGCCATTTTTTCCACCCCCTGGACAGCACAGTTTTAGTTGATCTGTTTCAACTTTGTAAGAATTTTTATTACTTATTAGTTACAGGGCATTCAGACAAAGGCAGTCATATACTAACACATATAATTTAAGAAAAAAAACATAACCACTCTTGTTTAGGATACTCCAAATGTGTCTGTCATGTTTCAGCATTGTAGTTGATGGCATAAATTGGCCTGGATTTCACTGTGTTTGTGGCTGTGCAGTTTTCCTGTGACGGGTAGTCTTTAAAACCAGTTGTGAAGCTGAGAAAAGCGTCATCTAAGGAAAAAATGACTTCTACTTGAACTAAATTTTAATGTACTGTGATAGAAACATTCTAAACCTCAGTGTCCTCAGGAACTTGTTGATAATTAAAATTAAGAATTTTGGTATTTGGTAACCAGCATTGAGTGTGGTACTGTAGTACAAATCCATAAAGAAGAAAATGGATTCTGCCTTTATTAAAACTTTACAAATTGAAGATAGGACTCAGTTGGACTTAAACTTACACTTCTGTAAATGAACTCTGAGTTTTGAGACATATAATTTGTCCTGGATAAGGGTCTGTGAAAGGCAGTGGCCCTTTAAAAGTGAATCAACAATATTTTATGCTCATCTTTTACTTTCCGAATATTCTACAGTGAGCTTGTTCTATTTTTATAATCAGAAACACACCCCCCTCCCCTCCAAAAAGGGGAAAAAAACCTAGAAGGGAAGAGAAGCACAAAAACAAAAAACCAAAACCACCAGTAGTACTCAAAAGTGAGGAGGTTTGAAGACCTGGTTCTAATCCTGGTTTTGTTGTTAATCATCTATATCATTTGGGGCAAGTCAGTTAACGTCTTTGAGTCTTTATTTCTTCACCTGTAAAACCAGAAATTAAGTTGATTAGTTTCTTTAGAAGGAATGTGTAGCCTGAAGAGAGTCTTGAGAACTCCTTCTGAAGTCATACACTGAATGAATGTTTATTAAGTGCCTCCTAAGTGCCATGCAGTGTCCTTTAGCTCTGAAGAATTTGGAAAACATTGTCCTAAGTAGTAGTGGTGATGGTTGAGATGGGGGTAGAAAGGAGGAATGAAGGACAAAAATGAGGACAAATAATAGAAAAAAAGTGAGTATGTACATAGTATTGTATAAATTTAAAAGTACTTTTTTGTTTAGTATCTCATTTAACACCATTTAATGTTTTGGAGACATGGGAGAATATACGGAAGTAGTTGGGACCGTGTAAAAGGTAAATAAATAAGAGGAAATTATTAAGAAAACCTTGAGTACTATAATAAAGCAGTATTTGGAATAATCTGAGAAAAGAATATTTTGACTGAATCTGAGAGAAGAATTAAAAAAAAATGATTGTGTTGAGCTGACAAGTGTGAGGATGGAACCCTGAAATTAAGTGTTGTTGAGTTTTAGAGATAACAGGAAGGGTTCTTTGGGATAGTAAATATAGAGAGAGTATACAGTTGAGTTTATTACTGAGTTTAAAAAGTTTTGAAAGCTGAATGACCAACTGGTGAAGTAGAAAGGATTAAAATTACAAATTTGTTAAGACCCTCAAAACATAGTCCTCCCAGGTTCATACAGTAGTCTCTGAAATGCTTTTCAGAAACCACTCGATTGATTTCTAAACGCCTATATCCTTGGCACCGACCCTGTCCACTTATCCACATTTAACCACTGTGCTTCCCTTCTGCTTTTTTTTCAAATTAATTAATTTTTTAAAGTTTGTTTATTTATTTATGGCTGTGTTGGGTCTTCGTTGCTGTGAGCGGGCTTTCTCTAGTTGTGGCGAGCAGGAGCTACTCTTGGTTGCGGTGCGTGGGCTTCTCATTACAGTGGTTTCTCATTGTGGAACACGGGCTCTAGGTGCGCGGGCTTCAGTAGTTGTGGCACACGGGCTCAGTAGTTGTGGCTCGCGGGCTCTAGAGCTCAGGCTCAGTAGTTGTGGCGCACGGGCTTAGTTGCTCTGTGGCCTGTGGGATCTTTCCGGACCAGGGCTTGAACCCGTGTCCCCTGCATTGGTAGGTGGATTCTTTACCACTGCGCCACCAGGGAAGTCCCCCTTCTGATTTTTAACCATTTTCAAGCCCCTTTTCTTCTTCAGATGACTAAGCTGAAAAAGAAAATCATCTGTTGCTCTGGAGAAAGACCAAACATTTGAGAGAGGCAGGATAAATGGTTTTAATTGTTTAATTATTTTAATTCCAAGTCTGATTTCCTTGTGGAATATATCACTTTTCTCTTATTTTAAAATTTCGTAACAACTTGAGCTAATATTTATTTTCACTTTCAAGTCATATATTTAGTTGGTGGCATTGTGGAAACTGAGGCAATGTGTTAAAATACTTAGGATATTTTTTGTATATATTTTGTATATGGTTTTGTATTACTTTTCTGAATGAATAACTTGCTTCTCAAAGAGCCGGGGTACCCGTGCAGCTTTATGGGTAGCTGTATCTAAAATAAATTATTTGCTACAGAAACACGTGGGTTTCAGACAGCTTAGCTCTATTCATGTTATGTGTTAGTCTCATAGGGGCTACAGGGTACAAATATAATTAAATATAATTCCAAGAGGGCAGATATTATTTTGTCCTGTAATCTAGTTGAGTGCAGTAAGAGAGGTACAATCAAGGGGGCCCTGAAGTTCAAAGGAGGGGAAAGATCACATCAGGTTGAGGGAATCACCAGGAATGGCTTCATGACAGAACATTGTGAAAGTGACATTTGCGGATGCATGGAGATAGAGCCTGGAGGGGGAAGGGGCCAGAACAGGGAGAGTGAAGACTTGCTGGGGGTCTTTTAACTGAAACACAGGTAACAATTTGAATGGGGCTTGGAGTTTATATGGGATGATGGGGAAGGAGGAGGCGGGAAAGCAGAGGAGGGATAGGAAAGAAAATGGGAGGGGAAGGAAATGGTGGAGCATGGTGGATCTCATGATTTTTCCAGTTTTCTACTCTGTTATATCCCAAATGATGGTGTTGGTAAACAGTTTGTGATGAGAATTTACAGTGTGTAACTTAGTATGTACATCTCAAAATAATGTTGGCAAAATGTAAAATACTGGCATATATACATAATAGATCTTTCTGTTTGAGAGAGAGAGCAGAGAGAGGGAAACGCGGAAAAGAGTGTGTCTTTTGGATTTGTTAGAGAACCTCTCATTTGTGCAAATGTTTCCACTTACAAGCATCATGGAAAGAAAATTGCTTCATGGTGAAAATGTTAAAGAATGTGTGTGTGTGTGAGAAAGAGATTGGAGGAGTCGGAAGTTAGGAGAGGATGAGGGGGAGAAAGGTGAGGAGGAGAGGAGAGAAGTAAAAAGAGCGGGTGCGGAGCGTAGCTAGTACTAAATGTAAAGTGCACACATTTTTAAAATTTTTTTCTTTCCTTGCGGTACGCGGGCGTCTCACCACTGCAGCCTCTCCCGTTGCGGAGCACAGGCTCCGGACGCGCAGGCCCAGCGGCCACGGCCCACGGGCCCAGCCGCTCCGCGGCACGTGGGACCCTCTCGGACCAGGGCACGAACCCGTGTTCTATGCATCGGCAGGCGGACTCTCAACCACTGCGCCACCAGGGAAGCCCAAGATGACACATTTTTTAGAGGAAATGCCTTTGGGAGGATTCTCCACCACCAAAGTTTGTCAGTATACACACGGATTGCAAATTAATTACAAGTTAATATGTTACTAAAAATGGAAACAACTGTAGCCTTTTTTTTCCTACCTTAAAAACATAAAAAAAGGTAAGAGAAACATGGAAGAGAGCATTCACATTTCATAGTTCCTCTTGTTGAGCTATGTGTGTAAAAAGTATGTTTTTTTTTTTTTGCGGTATGTGGGCCCCTCACCGCTGTGGCTTCTCCCGTTGCAGAACACAGGCTCCGGACACGCAGGCCCAGTGGCCACGGCCCACGGGCTCAGCCGCTCCGCGGCATAGGGGATCCTCCCGGACCGGGGCACGAACCCGCATCCCTTGCATCGGCAGGCGGACTCCCAACCACTGCGCCACCAGGGAGGTCCTAAGAAGTATGTTTTTACTTGAATACCGTAGCAGTACCAGCTCTTCTGTGAGTCAGAGAGATAGCAGGCCAAAACCCTACAAAAGGAATTGATGCTTCTTTTGGACAGAACATTTACTTTTGTGAAAACAAAGCATGTGAAAAGGCTATTTAAAGACGAGAATGGTTCAGTTTGGATATAATAATGGCTTTAAGAGAAAGATTTTTCCCCCCTTCTCTTGAAGCGCTGAAAAGTAGTTTTTAAAATAAGAGGTGGGGTTCCATTGTCCCTTCCTACAGGAGTGTTGTCAGAAGTGCTCCCTCTGAGGAGAGATGAGCAAAGCTGCCCAGTTTGCTGCGGGCAGCTCTGCTTTGCTTCCTTGGTCTCCTGCAAATTTAAAATAATTTGTTGGCTTATCTGTTTTCATTGTAAATTATTGAAGAATTAGGCCATAAAAGTTGAACTTCACTGTGCCCTGGTAGTGTTTTTAAACTTCTTGTGTCTTTGACTAGCCTGAGAACACTCTGAAGGACTCAGCAAATATACTTGGCCTAGATTTAGAACCTTGTTGTGTCTGGCTTTCCTGATCTTTTGAGTATGCCTCATTCTTAAGAAGTTGCTTTTTGCTTTGGGGTAATTGTGGGTGTTTGAGACAGTGTGTGCTTAGGACAAATGAAAAAAATGTTAAGAGTAGTGTTGTTGCAGGCTACTTCTTTCTGAAAAAGGAAATGATTAGAAGTCGTTGGTGCTGTCTTTATAATTGATAAAATCGTGTGTGTGTGTGTGTGTGTGTGTGTGTGTGTGTGTGTGTGTATGTGTGAGAGAGAGGGAGAGGGAGGGGGAGGGGGAGAGGGAGGGAAAGGAAGGGAGGGGGGGAGAGGGAGGGGGGGCGGAGAAAGAGAGAGAGAGAGAGATCCATTCTGATGCCTTCAGCTGCCCCTCCCAGGCTAGAATTTTCCCTAATCCAGATCTGCATTTCTAGCTACTCTGTGGTCCGTTTCACAGGTACCTCACATTGAGCATGCCCCAAATCTCTCTAGGGTCTCTTCTGAGTTTCCCCATTTTAGGAAGTGGCACCTTCATCTCCATTGTGGGCCTCACTGCATCTATTTGGGCTCCGACGCTTCTACTTCTAGCTGCTCAGTAGATGTTTGAGTCTGTCCTGTCCTCTCCTTTCCCCATCCTGCCTCGGCTCTTTCATTTCTTGCCTGGTCCCATGTGAAGCTACGTTTCAGAGCTGCCTCTATGAGCTTTCTGTAGCACAGCTCGGTGGTAGAAAGCCCCCCTGCCCCAGAAGATGGAACTCCCGTGCTCTGACCCCTGCCTGCCTCTCTGGGCTGCCTCTTCGCCATCATGTACACTAGGCTTCGTCCCGGGAGGCCGCCTGCTCCCAGCGCTCTGGGCTGTTGCTTCTCTCTGGGCCGTGGCACATGCTGTTCTCTGGGCAAGGGGAGCCTGTTGTCCTCTTGTGCTTCTGGCCACCTTTTCTTGCTCTCTCAAAAACTGGCCCAGGGGCTTCCCTGGTGGTGCAATGGTTGGGAGTCCGCCTGCCGATGCGGGGGACACGGGTTCGTGCCCCGGTCCGGGAAGATCCCACATGCCGCGCGGAGCGGCTGGGCCCGTGAGCCATGGCCGCTGAGCCTGCGCGTCCGGAGCCTGTGCTCCGCAAAGGGAGAGGCCACAACAGTGAGAGGCCCGCGTACCGCAAAAAAAAAAAAAAATTGGCTCAGATGTTCTTCCTCTGGGAGGCAGAATTAAGTGCCTCCTCCTCCTTCCCTCTGAGCCTTGATCAAATCTCATGTAGTATCTATCACATTGATGTCATAATTAGGTAAATGTCTGTCTTGGCCACAAGTCTGTGAGCTCACCCTACTTAAAACTGTAACCACGCCGCCCTCCCCATTCCTCTTTCCTTGCTTTCTTTTTCTTTTTCTTATTGCACTTATCCCCTTTTAACATACTAGCTAATGTTCTTATTTATAATAGTATCTGTGCCCGCTGCTAGAACATAAACCCCACCAGGGCGGGGCTCTTCATCTCTTCTGTTCACTGCCGTATCATCAGTGCATAGAGCAGTGTCTGATACACAGAAAATACTCAAGAAATATGTGTTGAAGGAAATATGTCGGGGCCCAGCTCACAACAGGCATTGGATACGTTAAACTGTTGATGAATAGTTTATTCTGTTATACTTGTCAGGAGGTGTATGCCTGTGCCCTTGTCTGGTACGTAGAAGTAACTATAATTAAATACTTTTTAGGATTTTTATGCATTCAAGTAAATTTGCTCTTTTGTAAAAAGCTGGCTTACTCTCTATTAGTTTCAGATGTCCTAGCTGGTGAGATGTGTTTCGTGCCAATTTATATTTACCCCCGTTTATTATATAAGCCAAAACTCAACAACTAAGAAAATATTTCACCAAAACTCATGCTTTCAGAATACCCTCTATATAGAGTCCAAAATCACACATACCCCATGGCAACAGTTTTCAAACATTTTTAGTTATATAAACCTGATAGAATTTTGTAGAACATTGAATTTTTGAATTGATTCTGACATTTATCTTGTATGTTTAGATAATTACATAGTGTGTAATTTCCAGGATATTATGAATATTGACATTTAGAGAATGTCAGAAAGAGAAGTTGGATGATGGGTACATGGGGGTTTATTATATTGCTTTTCCTTTTGAGTATATTTTAATACAAAACAAAAAGTAAAACAAGACAAAGCATGTGTATTCTGGTGTGAGACCACTGTCCTTTGATGCTACTAATATCATTAGCCTTAGTGCTGTTAACAAAGTAAGGCATTCTCTTAGGTTGAACCAAATGAAATTGCCTATGTTTCATATAGGCCTAGGACCACTTTTGACTTATAAAAATGATAGTTTTATATAATTCAACATAACAATATTTGATCGTATGTATTGTTCCCTCCATACCACTTTCATTTCACTAATTGGAACAGAGCTTGATGGCTCAGGGAGAGTTTTTTTTCAGGGTCTTTAATCCTTATAGACAATTTTTTTTAGTTAAAATTTGTCAAAAAGATTCTTAATTTGCTGTCAGTATGGTGTTCGGTGCTATATAGCTTGAGTTAAACATGTAGCCTTGTCTTACCTCTATGTACCAATTACTTAAGTTACGTTTTGTTCAGGTCTTTATTCCTAAGTGTGGGCAAACAAATGGGTCAGTTCATTTAGTGAGGTGTTAAGTGAACAGAAGAGAATGTTCGGGGCCAGACAGATGGAGCTGTCACCTGAATAGTACCTGACAAGTTGACTTTAGAGAGAAATTAATCTCCTAAAGAGCTCAGAGTGTGTGTCTCTGTGTTTTTGTCTTTGTTGTGAAGTATGGGAATAACAGACTGGAGATAGATACTGTTCTTAATGTTTTCTTTAGCCAGAAGGAGATTGGGATCTAGAGAAGGTAAGTGATTTAGTGTGCTATCATGGTAAATCAGGGATAGAGTCCGCTTCTCATGGATTCACAGTGTTGTATGCTCCATACCCTAGACTAGTTGTACTCAGAGTATGCTGCGTTAGCCAGCTTGGTCGTTGTCACCCAAGAGTTTCCTGGCTCTCTAGTTAAATGTGTTACTTTTATGCTTTTTAACTTAATAGAGGATAAATATTAAGCATTTAATATTTAAGCATTTAATGCATTTTTTTTTTTTTTGCCTAGTTAGGTATCATATGGCACAAGTTACAACAAAACTCTGGCTTTTGTGATATATAGATTTAGACTCTGAATTTTCTTTTTTTTTTCTTTTTGGCCACACCACACGGCATGTGGGATCCTAGTTCCCCAACCAGGGATCGAACCCAAACACCCTGCATTGGAAGCACAGAGTCTTAACCACTGGACCACCAGGGAAGTTCCCTGAGTTTTCTTTTTAGAAAGCTCAGTAGAGAGCTTTGCCCACAGTACAATTTGCTTTGATACTTTAGCCTCACGATAGAGAATCTCAAGCATATCATATGATGATTTTGTGGTATCTCACAAAAGAATAATAATGCTCAGAAATTATCTTGAGTTTATAGTAAAGTACGTTTTGTGTTTTGGATGGGACAGAAAAGTTACTGTGGTTTAGAACTGCTAAGCCGTATGATTTTAGTGTCAGCTGAGTTTTGTAGGGTGACTTCCTTGGTGTAGTTTTGGATGTATGTTTCAAGTTCTAGGTTTCATGTAGGTACCATGTTTGTATTTTCAAAACCAATAGTTGGAGCTTAGGGTCTGGCAAAGATTTAATTTTTCTTCATGATTTTTGATACACATATGTATAAAACTCAGATCCTATTTAGTTAATATACTTCATTTCACCTTTACTGAAAAATACAAGATCACATAAAAGTGGAACTATCCTAGAAAATCTAAGATGGTGTTCTTCTGATTTTGTGCTACCTGCAGTAAAGAATTCATTTTACAGTTTGACCGCAATATATGCACATCCCCCCCAATTAATGCAACAGTGTACATGTAACCAATATAAAAGTTAAATGAAGTAGAACTTATACTTACTATGTTAGATGCACTTGTTTATTATGTTGTTTCTGTTCTACTTCATTTAAAAATACATGGTGTTGCAATTCCCTAAGTTGATTTTGAAAAAAACAATGAAATGGTACATATTGTTACTGTACATATGGTATAAGTGCCTTCTAGAAGGAATTTTGAAAAACTGTATTGAATATCAGTTCTTCTGTTCATTATTTGTGTAATCTTTCTTTCTTTTCTCCCTGCTTCCAGTATTTAATGGCTACTCTATGCCAGGCCCTGTACAATACCAACTGTCTAAGGCAGATACAGTCCTCTCCCCCTAGAAGGTTGTATTCATAATGATAACAATGATAACTGTCATCTTCTGAGCCACCTGCAAGGAGATTGGAGTAACATTAAAACCAATAGCTACCACTTATGAGTGCCTATTACTTGCTAAATGTTGTACATTCTGTTTTCTTTATTTCTCATCACAGCTTGCTGGGAGAGTGGTATAATTCTCCCGTTGGATAGTTAGTCAGTGAGGGAACCAGGATTCTACTCCAAGTATGTCTTATTCCAGTATGCACTTGCTTTCCACTGGACTGTTTGGCTTTTTTGTGAGACTTAACCGCTCTGGGTTTCAATTTCCTTATACTTTTTTTTTTTTTTAAAAAGGGTTGGATGTTGGATATTAGGTTGCTGAAGACCAGAAGTTGTCATTTGATGTTTAGCAGTTGAAAACAGTAGTCTCAGTGTTCAATTATACAGGGTAGGTGTCCACATCATAAAAATCTTTATTTGATTTTCCCTTCTTTGGTTTCCTTATTATTATTTCAACAGATGACCAAGTATTAAATGAACCACGTATTAAATGAAATTGAGCTATGTCTTTTTTTTTTGTTATAATTTCCACATTTGAGGCGGGAAAGCAGCCTCAAGTGAGTATTGGAAGGATCTCAAAGCTAAATCAGATTGATTCATTTGCCCATGTTTTGCTTAAGAGCAGTACCAGTTGGAATTCATTGTTTCTCTCATGTAGATTTTCGGGCTTTTAACTCTATTATACACATTAATTAGGTACTTTTTCTGTAGGATCCAGTAGTGGATAGATTAGAGACTTAACCTTATAGCTATTCTATACTTATACTTCCTTTGAAAGTGCCTGCCTTAAAATTAGGGTTTGCATTTATTTGGCAGTTAATTTTTACCGATAATGTACCTAACTTCTCTTTCCCTCATTTTCCTTATTCCTTCTTCTCCCCTTTCCATTTCCTTTTTCTATCACTGCATTCTTTTTTTTTTTTACATAAATAAATCAGTAAAATGAAAGAAAAACACATTTTATTACAAAGAGATAAACCTTTGGAGAGTCATCATTGAACTTGGCCATTCTTTCTGAGAGCTTTGACTTGTTTCTTCTGGAGGTGTTATCTGTGGATCTATTTTCTTCTCTCTTCCCAGTTTCCTTATTCTTTTCTTCTACTGTTTTTATTTTACTTGATTGTTATGAAGACTGAGTCATATTGGTAACAATTGTTAGCATTTATGGAGTGTTATGTGCCAGACATTGCTCTGAGCACTTTACTTAAATTAGCCCATTTCACCTGCACGCGATGAAGAAGGAACAGAGGCTCTGGTGATGGGTTTCTCCCTGACTGCCAGTGTGACCTTGGGCAAAATGCTTAGTCTCTGGGGATCTTAGTTTCTCCGTTTGTAAAGTGTGGTGTAAGGAGGTCATTTCTGTAAACCACAGAGAACATTGCTTGGCTCTCTTTAAAGGCTCAGTAAATGTGAGCTGCTATTATTTTTTTGTTATTGTTAAAGCAGATTGACAGTTCCTGGAATGTATCAAGTGCTCGGTAAATAGTAGTTATTCATCTTATTTAATATTATTGCATTGCATATTTGCTGTTAGGTGGTGTATCGAGTTTGGCTGAGGCAGATGTGAAGTACTAGTAGTTTTATATGCTGTCTTAATTTCTAAATGAGATTTTTTGTTTCTTAGGAAATGATGCAGATGCTGGATCATGGCTACGATCCATACATATTTAGTAGATATTGTGGACTTCATAAAGGATACTCCTGAGAACAGCCATTAAATTAAATGAGAAGTAGGGAGAAGATTTGATACTGGTAAAATGGCATTTCAGGTTGCAAATCTAGGGCTGTTTGAATCATAATGTATTTCCATGCCCTGTGCTCTCTTATTTTCCTAGAGCCAGAGTGTGAATAGCAAAACACTGGGGTCCTGAAAGGGGAAGCAGGAAGGTGTCTCAGTGGAGAAAGGGAGAAGAAGAGGAGCATTAAGGACAAAGTTCTGGCACCTGCTAATTTTGCCTGGAGCCTTCCTTGATTCCTTTAGATATGCTCTGTCTATTATGGTAACCACTGCATGCATGGTACTATTGAGCACTTGAAGTGAGGCTAATACAAATTGAGATGTGCTGGGAAGTATAAAATGCACACTGGATTTTGAAGACTTAATATGAAAAAAGAATGCAAAATATCTCATTAATATTTTTATATTGATTACATGGCAAATGATAATATTTAGATATATTGGGTTAAATAAAATGTCCTATTAAAATTTAAAAAATGATTTGATACTTGTAAATAAGCATTTTAAAAAATAGAGATCTATTTGATTTTTTTTTTTTTTTTGGTGTATGTATAAGTCACAAAACAGACCCTCTAATACTTTATAATCTAAATGATTCACCTCATTCTTTAATTTTCAGCTATTATTGGTCTCTTAGTTAGGTTTGTGTTAAATACATTGGTATGATCTTATGCCTGAATGTCATGAATGAGTAATTTATAGATTATGACTACTGATTGTTAATGGGTTTGAAATCAGTGGAACTTCTAAGAAAGGATGGAAACACAGTGACCACCAGCAGTCTTATAATGAGTTCATTAGGAAAAATAATAGCATAATGAATGAACTGTCAAAATTGGCTTTCTGGTAATATACCAGTATAGGAGGGCATCTAATGCCTCAGAACTGATAATCAAAGCCTGGTTAATATTATTACTTGGGTGAATAGTTGAGTCTGTTTTAGAAGTCACAGTATTTTATGTGATATTTGAACCAATTCCAGCAGGGATTTGAAACCCTTTAATTAAAGGCTATATTAATGTAAACTTTGGTATAGGGAGAAGTGGACCTCTTGAAGCCTACAAGACATAGATTTGAATATGGTCCCTGTTACCTCCTATGTGTATAATTTTGAGCAAATTGTGCATCTTTGGTACAACTCAGGTTCCTCAATTGCAAAATTAGTATCAAACCTAGCCAGTCTAACTCATAGATTTGTTAGGATCACTAAATGAATATATTTTAAGGATGCCTTGAAAATCTTTTGAGTACTATACAAATGTAAATTAATGTCAGCTCTACTTTCAAATGCAAAGGCATTGTTTGAAGAGTGTTCTGGCTCCAGCTTGTGTTTATGGTTTTAAGTTTTTGTTTAGGTTCATCAGTGAGAAGTGTAAGCTGCAAGTATCATGATCCTCTATTTTTTTGACCACTAATTGAAATGAAGGATGTATGCATTTGTGTCTGGCTATATAGACAGACATAAGTACATGATAGCAGTGCTGTTCATGACACTATAGTTAAGCATTTGTCAGAGTTTCCACTGTAAACTTCCCTTTAGATGTTTTTTTTTCTTTCTTTCCTTCATTTTAGCTTAGCTTTCCTGTGGGATGAAATTATAGGGCCCAAATGTTTTTGGTTGGAAACTTCTTATTTTTCCTTTTAAAAATAAGGAATGAATGCATGCTATTAAAAACTTTTTCTTGCACTTTATAACATTTTATCGTAAAAGTTTTAAAAACACGTGTACATATTTTTTCTTTAATGATTAAAAAATGTATTAGATAATTTCCCTCCATATTCATAAGTAGTTTTTCTTTGCTGTTGTAGTTTTTCCACTTAAAATGATCACTGTCTCCAGTGTATTATCCAAGGTAAAAGAATGTAAATCGTTTTTATAAACTTACGATAAGATCTAAAAACAATGATATCTTGAACACCTGGATGCTTATCCCAAGTTAAGAAAAAGTAAACTGCTTATAATATATAAACTTTCTTAGACCTTCATCAGTAAAAATATTCATTGATCTTTGTTTTAAATTTGAGTAAAGTATATTAGAGACAGGCCAAGACTTAGAATACCCATTATATCCACAGACCCTCTTCTAAAGGATGTCGTGTAGAACCTTGTGGTCTGGTCTCAGATGATTGAATCAGTGGCCACCTGATCCAAGACCATCCAGTGGATAGGCAGGCCTTTGACCCAGGCAGTAATCCTACCCAAAGTCTCTACCCAACAGATGAGAGTGACGTGTTGTACCAATCAGAACCCCTAAGTTTGAACTTGGCACAGAGCAGTTGAAGGCAGGGATAGAAGCTGAAAACAGAAGAAAAAACAATTATGTTTACAGTGGGGCCATAGGGTAGGATTCCATAAATTCTTGCTGTTGTGTGGTTCTGCCTTTATTGTTGCTTTATTGAAATTTCTTGTCAAGGCCACCTCCAAATCCTGATGAACACATGTCTATCCGCAACACCTGATAGTTGTCCGCATTCTCCTTGGGGAAACATACTCTTCTTTGGCTTCTGTGACACTCCTCACATTTTCTTCCTACCTCTCTCTGTTTTTTCTCATTTTCTTTGCTGGTTCTTCCTTCTCTACTCCACTTGTATGTGTTATATTTTTCAGGGCTCCTTGTACTTCACTTTCTGCACTCTCACCATAGGTGATATCATCTATGCCATTGGCTTTAAGACCATTTATGTACTGTTGGCTTCCACATTTCTATCTCCAGCTCTGACTTAACTTCAAACTTTGGTCTTGTATATACAGTTACTGACTGGACATCTTCAGGTATGTGTCTCCTAAACATCTCTAACATAACGCAGTCTCAGTGGAACACTTGATTTCCCCCGCTAAACTATTTCTTTTTTACTAACGACTCCTCTGTTCACCCAGCTATTCCAAGCAGACAACCAATAGTCATCTTTGATTCCTCTCTGTTTCTCACTTTCAAGTCACCTTCATACCCTCCCCCCAGAACGGTTACTATCAGCAAGTACTTCTGATGCCATGTCCAATATATATCTCTAATTTGTCCATTTTGTCTCCAGTCATTATAGCGACTCATAGTGGTAGCCTTTTATATACCAGTGGTCTAATTGGTTTTCCTACTTCTTCTCTTGCCCCTTTTCCATTCATTCAACTCATAGTGACCACAGTAATCTTTTTAAAAGTAGAAATCGTATGCTATGTCTCTCCCTCAGGCTTTAACATTACCATGGGTTTTCACTGCATCTGGAATTAAATCCAAGGTCCTTACCTTTACCTTTTGCTCTTCTCTCTTCACCTTGGCTTTTTTCGTGCAATTTTTTTGACATTACTAATTAAAATTTAATATTGAAATCAAAAGCATGTAGGTTAAAACTCCTGAGTGTCTAAGAGCTTGAATGGACTTGATTTTTTTCCTCTTTCATCTTGTCTCGTTTCCCTCTTGTTTCTTCTCTTAATTTGATAAAAAACACATCAAAGCCAAATTACAACTAGCCCTGTCCCAGTCTCCCAAGTCTTTGATTTCATTGGGTATCTCTCAGACCTCTTTGGGAACTTGTTTTGTTTGTTTCATTAGCATCAGGAGAATTTCTTTAAGACTACAGAGGAAGTTTTTTCCACTTGTATGTCTGTCATACACTGTTAGCATTGGATGTGGATTAGAAGCTCTACTTACTGTTTTTGGTTGACACTTCATCTTCTTGGTCCTCTGTCCCATGCCACACTGAGCTTTCTGCCTCGTTGTTGAGTTTTCTTTATCTTGTTTCTAGCCACTTTATGGTTCTATTTTTAACCTTCTGTTCTTAGTTCTCCATTTGCTTTGTCATTGAGCTTATCTGTTTCTCTAACTTTCACCTTTATGGGAAAATTCTGGAATCTCTATTCTCTAGTTTAGCCCCATGTTTCCAATGCTGTCATGAATTTCTCGTCCGTTGCATGCCCTGGAGTTAACCTCACACTCCATTGTCCCCAACACTGAAATACATGAGCTTCCTTTATAAACCCTCTCTGATGATTCCATTTTTATCAGCAGTATCATCATTCTCTCAACCTGGAAACATTAGTAATCTTTGACTGTCTTTCCTTTTCATTATATCTAGTATGACCAAAAAAAAAAAAAAAAAAATCCCTTTGTTCCTGTCTTTTAAACGTATCTCAGACTTCCTTTTCTTCCATTCCTCCATTGCCATCAGTGTAGTGTAGGCTGTCATAACTCTTCATGCTTGGTTTTGGTGACAGAGTTTTAGTTAATTTAATTGCCTCTGTCCAAACCTCTCTAAAACACTTATCGTGTTTGCTCCTGCCCAACAGATCTCTGTTGTCAGCTGCATGAAACCCAGATTATCATGTAGATTATTATCCTTTGAGGCCAGGTCTGTTCTAACCCTTCACTCTGGTTTCCTACTCTTCCCAATCAACTATCCCCTCTATCCAGTCAGTCTTGCATATCTTCTCATATTTCCCATATAATGTGCTCACTCTTTTCTTTAAAAAAAAAAAAAATTATTTATTTATTTTGGCTGTGTTGGGTCTTTGCTGCTGCACGCTGGCTTTCTCTAGGTGCAGCGAGTGGGGGCTACTCTTCCTTGCGGTGCGCGGGCTTTTCATTGCAGTGACTTCTCTTGTTGCAGAGCATGGGCTCTAGGCACGCGGGCTTCAGAAGTTGTGGCATGAGGGCTCAGTAGCTGTGGCTCACGGGCTCTAGAGCACAGGCTCAGTAGTTGTGGTGCACGGGCTTAGTTGCTCTGAGGCATGTGGGATCTTCCTGGACCAGGGCTCGAACCCATGTCCCCTGCATTGGCAGGCAGATTTTCTTAACCACTGTGCCACCAGGGAAGCCCCAGTGTGCTCACTCTTAACCTCCATGTTCTTCTTGCCTAAAATGTCTTCTTACCTTTCCTTTGTTTATTCCTTGTCCTATTCGTGCTTCCCTTAAGTCGCATTGCCATCTACCTGCTGGATGTCTTCTTGACCTTAGGCCCTGCCAGTGATAACAAAGGGTTGAACACTCAGTTTGACTCATCTTATCAAAACATATGAAGGATCAACAAATGTCAAGTGTTCCAGAACAAAATGCAACAGCTAAACCTCTGTGTCATTACATTTCCCTGAAAAGTAAATTAAAGCCAAACAGAAAGAATGTTGAACTCTTTAAGGTAAGGCAGCTTAGGTGCAAAGGAGAATGTTGGAAGGCCAGAGAAGACTTGTAATCATCATTTGAAAGACTTAACACCAACATAAAGAGGTCCTTTAAATATTAACAGAAATAACAAGCCAGCTAGAGAATCTGTATAACCCCTGGTACTTGCATTTTGTTTGGTCAAAGTGGAGATAGATCACTGAGCTCATGCCTGCCTCAGTCTATATTAAAGAATCTATTAAGAGGATTAACCTTTTCAGATAGTCCCTCTAGTGTATGTTGTAGGTATGAGATGAAACAGCAAAGTGGTTATTGATAAGCCAACTGATGTTACTCTCTAGCAGAGGTGATACAGTGTACAGGTGCCAGATTGCCTGAGTCTGAGGCTCAGCAGGGCTCCTTTCCAGCTGTGTGACCAAGAGCAAGTTACTAAATCTCTCTGGGACTCAAATTTCCTGTATGTAAAATAAGAATAATAATGCCTCCTGCACAATATTGTAGAAAGGATTACATGAGTTAATACATGTAAACTGCTTAGAATAGTGACTGTCTCAGAGTAAGTGCTTACTGAGTTCTTACTATTATTATGTATACATGATATGGCTGGGAAGGGGTGACTCATTCAAGGTTTTCAGAAAGAACTATTTATTGTGAGACAGGAAATGGCTCTTGAAAATGTGTTTCTTTTTTTTCATACCTGATCTGTCCTTGGTGGCTCTTGTTTATTTTGATTTATTCATTCATGAACTAATATATTTTGACATTGTTTATAGTGTTGCAGATCCTAAAAGGGCAGATTGTCTGAAGGAGATCATGGTATTTTCAACAGAGAATGGATTTTGAAAAATACTCTAATGAGAGTTGTGTGAATGAGGTTTTCCTGGCCCATCTGGATCCATGAACAATCTATATAGATAAAGCATCTGGTTTTATTGGAAGTTGGAAACATACACATTTTAGCATGTGCTTTCTATTCCCACAGAGAATCTGGTGCAAAAATTTTTTTTTTTTTCCAATTTAGGTAGTATGAGAATTTCCGAGCTCTGGATGAAGGTCATTTAATGTCATTCAAGCTCTGCTGAGCTTGCTGCACTTTACCCTTTCAAAGAGACATTGTCGTTTGCATGCAGTGCTTGGTAACTCTCAAGACTTTGGACTTCAGGGAAGGGCAATGGCTCAGAAGCTATTGCTTGGTTAACTTTGTGAACTCAGTGTGCACTAATGGTATGAACGAACAATGTAAAATTTTTTTTTTTTGTTTGCGCGGTACGTGGGTCTCTCACCGTTGCGGCCTCTCCGTTGCGGAGCACAGGCTCCGGATGCGCAGGCTCTGCGGCCATGGCTCACGGGCCCAGCCGCTCCGCGGCATGTGGGATCTTCCCGCACCGGGGCACGAACCCGTGTAGTCCACCCGGCAGGCGGACTCTCAACCACTGCGCCACCAGGGAAGCCCCAATGTAAATTTTTTAAACTTCAGAATATATATTTCATCTTTTTAAGGCTGAGGTGAGTGAGGGTGAGGGAAGGGGAATTGGGTAAAGGCAGCCGAAAGGTACAAACTTCCAGTTATAAGGTAAATAAGTACTAGGGATGTCATGTACAACATGATAAATATAATTAGCCCTGCTGTGTGTTATATGTGATAGTTGTTAAGAGAGTAAATCCTAAGAGTTCTCATCACAAGAAAATAAATTTTTTTTCTATTTCTTTAACTTTGTATCTATATTAGATGATGTTCACTAAACTTATTATGATGATCACTTCATGATGTGTGTAAATCAAATCATTATGCTGTACACCTTAGACATGTACAGTGCTGTATGTCAATTATATCTCAATAAAACTGGAAGAAAAGAAAGATATTTTCTCTTTTTATCAAGATGTGTTCTTTTATTCCTGCCCAAGATCTGTTGATAAGGCTTGCCTTACGATGACGTGAAAGTAATACAGATGTCACTGGAGGGGCTCCAAGTAACTTGCCCATTTTGTTTGAAATTTCCATTATTCAAATTAGACCATTGGATGAAGCCATTTTGTTATTGTTTATGAAGTCTTTGCAATAGCATAAATATGTTTCTTTGTGGGGGTAAACCCATTAGCCCTTTAGCATTCAGGGTAATCAACCATATTTTCAGAGGACAAGGCAGATATTTGTGAGTGTGGAAAGGTCATGAGCGCAGGGTGTGATTGTGAAAATACCGTGTGCCTTGGAGGGTTGGAGGTGGGCTGTAAAAAGGGAAGTAGAGGATGAGGAGGACAGATTCATTGCTCTGGTCTCCACATTCCTGTTGCCACATATATCTGTCCAAATTAATGTCAAAGAAGGATTCCATTTTGATGTAAAGTTATCATAACTTCCGGTTCTGTATAATGAAACTGCTTCTACACCACGGTTATTGGCCCATACTAATAAAACTGAATATCTTGCAGCCTCAGTTTTCTTACCTGTAAAATGGGAATATTAATGCCTACCTTTCAGGATTTTTGCAAGGCCTCAATGAGAGAATACGTGGAAGGACCCTGGCTGGAATATTTTAGGTCCTCGCTAAATGCTTTTACTTTCCTGTCTTTTAGTCCATGACATTTAGGTACTTCATTGCATTTTTCTTACATTTTTTGCTCTTATTTATATATGTTAATCTTGCTTCCCACCAGACTGAATTTTTTTGAGGACAAGCACCACTTCTTTTTTTATTCTCTGCAGTATATGCTCTTATAGTATCTTGTACCTTTTCTTCATAGTGCAGCCTGTTTTATATTTATGTATATGACCGTTTAATTAGGTTTTCTTCCTTTTCGGTCTGTAAGCTTCATGAAGGCTAGAATCTTGTTTGATCTTGCTCAGAAATGTGTACTTAAGGCCTAAACTAGTGCCTGGCATGTAAAAAGTGTTCTGTAAATATTTGTGGAATGAATGAATGAATGATTGATTATTAAGTTAAACATAGTAGATTCTAAGTGAATACTTGTTCTGGGAAGGCTGAAACTACCTATCATATTCCTTCCAGACTTAGCCTGAAGCCTTGTAGGAGGCTATAAAAAGTTTGCAGAATTTTAACTAACACCTTAGATCTTTAAATAACAGAGTGTGTGGAAAAGAAAAATGGTTTACAAAATACTTTGAAGTGGTTCAGTACTTGATGTTATTTTAGTGGGAGGTCAGTAATGTTTGTTATAAATATGTTATTGTAAAGAACGCTTTAAGTGTAAATTACTGTTATTACTTTTAGCTAAAATTTATAAGTATTAACATCTGTGAATACTAATATTATTTTAAAATTTAGGCTTGAAGGACAAAGCTGTGAAACACTGTTTATTTTTCTTTCCTTTGCGAACTTTGCATAAACCTGATTGTATCTGAAGGGATCTTTGAGAATGTGTGAGAACCTGGTGGGTCCTGGTCTTGGCAGTGCTCCTCCAGTTTGTTGTACTTCTCATAAATTCTTGCTTTTCTGTTCCCAGTGCTCTGTTAGGCCATCATTCATTCATCCAAATGCTGACTCTCTTCACCCTTCAAGATTTTGACACATTGCTGATGCATGTCCTGACGGCGGAATCATTTCACATATTGAATTGAGTCAGCATCTTCACCTTTCCTCTAATCAAATTACAATTTTATTTCGAAGTAATCTCACTGGATATTAGTAGTTCAAAAGCTCAATATTATTTTCTTCAAATATGGCTTACACAATTGGACACACACACACAAAAGGGGAGGAAAGAAACCCTACGTGTGTCATCAATTTATGTTGTTCATTTGTTAGGTATTTTTTAGAAAGCTGACATATATGGAACATTTTCCATGTGCCAGGCATTGTGTGAAACATTTTATGTATTATGAAATGTTTGAGCTGTCACTGTGACAGAGCTACTCTTCTTAGATTCATTTTGCAAAGGATAGTCTCAGCAGTGCTTTTTTTTTTTTTTTTTTTTTTTTTGCGGTACGCGGGCCTCTCACCGTTGTGGCCTCTTCCGTTGCAGAGCACAGGCTCCGGACGCGCAGGCTCAGCGGCCATGGCTCACGGGCCCAGCCGCTTCACGGCATGTGGGATCCTCCCGGACCGGGGCACGAACCCGTGTCCCCTGCATCGGCAGGCGGACTCTCAACCACTACGCCACCAGGGAAGCCCAGCAGTGCTTTTTAACAGCAACAATGTAGCAGCTAAAGTTTATTAAGCACCTAAAGTGTTCCAGACATTGTTCTATGTGTTTTTATTTTTATTCACTCACTTAATCCTTAAGTCAATCATTTGAGGTAGGTACTACTCTTATGCCCTCATTTACCTGAGGAAACGAATGCACTCAGTCTCACCTCTGGTTTTCCACCTAGGAAGTGGCGAAGCCAGGCTTGGAATCCAGCATTCTGGCAGTCTGATTTTGTAGCCCATTGTCTTAACTGCCATCCTACTCCCCAAATTGCCAAGCTGGTACACCGTGGAGCCTGATTAGAACCTAGGCCCCATCCTACTCCCCAAATTGCCAAGCTGGTACACCGTGGAGCCTGGTTAGAACCCAGGCCCCTGACTTCAAAGTGTGGGACCTGAAGAATAATCTCAGCCATTTGGAAGAATGGAGAATGAGTTTATATTTTTTTCAAGTTTCCAATTTTTAATTGTGAAAGAAATTGTGCTGAAAGAAATCAACTTAATTTGGCATTGTAAACATTTCTGTGATGTTCCTCCAGAATTACAACTGACAAACTTTTGAGATAGTAGACTTAGGTGCCCTGCTTAGTGTTAATTTTATTACTCTTATTAACGCCAGATCTTATTTTGCATATTTGGTCTGGCTCCTTAAGTGGAAGATACAGTTGTAGAATATGTTTCCTAAAAGTCATTTTTAGCATAACTGAAGAGAAAATGTTTGTACTACCCAGTGGCATGTTTAGCTAAGCCCTGGGGTACCACATTGGGTATAGAATGCTGAATTACATCTAGATTCAGTCAAGAGGCTTGTGCTTAGAATTGCCTCATTAGCATGCTTATCTTCAGGTTTCAATGACTCTTCCTACCTTTGGTGACAGATATTTGTGGCCAGGAAGTCAATAGCAAAGAAGGGACTTATGTCATAAATATTCTGGTTCTAACTCCTATCATATCTTACTATTTAGTGTTTTAAAATGCTTCTCTGCTCTGGAGGTGTTAAGCTTTCCAGATACATTCTTCGTCTTTTACAAAATTTCTGTACTACTTTTCTCTAAGTTTCCATTTTGGAGTCATGCACTCACTATTATGCATACATATGTACATAATACATGGGTACGTACATGTAAGTTCCTGTCTCTCTGTTGTTTTATACTTGACAGTACTGTTTTTATACATAATAAGAAATAAGGTTTCAAAATGGATTTCATTTTTCTTAGTATGGTATTTCAAATCTGAGTTTTGGATTTCCTCAAACCTTATATATGGGCTTTACATTTATATTTAATTTCTGTTAGTTTGTATGAATCATAGGCACATTCCATAATTAGTGCGGTATACTACATGCCATCACTGGATTTTATTGCCCAGATTATGACTTTAATTGTACATATACACTCTTTATTACTCTTGGGATTAGAGGCCATTCCACTGTACTCACGCAGTCCTCTGTCACTCTCGGGAGCTTAAGGTCTCATGTTTAAAACTCTCAGCTGAGGTTCAGAAATAGCATCTCTAAGCTGGCATTGCAACATTGCATTGACTCTTTTCTGTGCTTTAAATCTTTTTTTTAAAAAAGTTTAATGATATCTTTGGTGTCAGCTATAAGTTGTGAAATAGCAGACATGGGCTTAATTGATGTTAATGTGATATATATCTAACTTGTTTTTAAACCTCATATCATACTGTTAAAATAGCTGAGGTTCATCTCATTCTGAACTGATTCCCCCTGATGTTAATCCTCAAAACAAATGGAAAGTAGATAGGCCATTTTTATCCCTTGCAGAAGTAATCCCTTGGGAAGGGGTTTGCGTGGGGGCGGGTCAATTAGCTGAATACTTGAAAATAATGTGTTCTTTAATTGCAGTTTTTTCTTTTTTTGGTGGGGGAGGGTCAACTGAAGGATAAGTGCTTGCTGAAAAATCTATAATCCCATTAATTTATTTCTTACCTTATAATCATGGCACAAGTGAAAGTAGTCTTTTTGAAGATTTTTGTTGCTTATACTTTTGAACCTGGCTGAAAATTGGGCTTTAACAGTGCTGACTCTTGGGCACATCCCAGAAGTTTTTTCTATTAATTACTTTTTAATCAGATTATGATTTTATGATTTACTCCTTATTGTAAAAGCCAAATGTGGGAGAGAAGACAAATTGTGGTTATCTGAGGGGTTTTTTTTAATCAATTTTTTTATCATTGTGTTCTGAATTCACAGCATTTTTAAGAACTTTATTTTAATTTATTTTTGGCTGCGTTGTGTCTTTGTTGCTCTGCGCGGGCTTTCTCTAGTTGCGGTGAGCGGGGGCTGCTCTTTGCTGCAGTGTGCAGCCTTCTCATTGCGGTGGCTTCTCTTGTTGCGGAGCACAAGCTCTAGGCGCACGGGCTTCAGTAGTTGTGGTGCGTGGGCTCAGTAGTTGTGGCTCGCGGGCTCTAGAGCGCAGGCTCAGTAGTCGTGGCACATGGACTTAGTTGCTCCTCGGCGTGTGGGATCTTCCCGGATCAGGGATTGAACCTGTGTCCCCTGCATTGGCAGGCGGATTCTTAACCACTGCACCACCAGGGAAGTCCCTATCTGAGGGTTTTAAATAGATGGCCTTTGTTTAATTGAACTTTGGTATTATTCGATAAAATTTCAAAAATTAATATTTCAAAAACTTTATTTCAGAATTTATTTTGTAAATGCTTTTAAAGTAATTTTGAAGATGTGCCAAAAAAGTAAATGTAAGTCTTTCTATACAGAAAATAGTTTTAATAGGAGTTATAAAATAGGGAATTGATTCCATACTGTATGTTGTAGATATTTGATAGATGTTTGTCAAATAAAGGATAACTTTTTGAAAGTACTTTTGGAAAGCACTCTACAGCCTACAAAACACTTATTCATTTACTTGTCACTCAACCCTGTGCAGTACATTTTCTCAGTTTTACAGATAAGGAAACTAATGCTCAGAGAAGTAAGTGGTTTGTCCAGTATCTCCTAGTAAACCATAAAGGTGTGATTCCATTTCAGAACTGGAGTCAAGGACAAAGTCCTTACAGTGTTTCCCAAGGCCCAACATGATCTCCTACACTCCTCATCCCTTACTCTTCTGACCCATCTCCCTACTTTCTGCTCAGGCTCCAGCCATGTTCGCTTCTTGCTGATCCTCAGATTGACCTGCACACTCCCTGCTGCCAGGGTACCTTTGTGTTTACTATCCCTCTGCTCAGGCATTTTCCCCACAGATATCCTCTTGGCTGACTACCTCATCTCCTTCAAGTATTTGCTCAAATGCCATCTTTCAGGTTAATATTCCACTTAAAATCATACCCTCCAACCCAACATGCCTCATCCCCCTTGCCCTGTATATTTTTCCCCCAGAGCATATACCATACAATGTATTTATTATTTTTAGTTGCTGTTATTTATCTATTGCTGCTGGAATGTAAAGCTCTGTGAAGAGAAGGGGTTTTTGTCTCTTTTCTTCGTTGTGATATCCCTGCAGTGCTTAGACCTCAGTGAGTGTTCAGTGAATATTTGGTGAATGAACGCGAAGCCTATGCTCTTTGCACCAGATCTCCCACTTTTCATTTATTAATGATACACTTGACAAAATTATTAGTATATTTTTGCTATGAAGGGCATTTCAAGTAATACTACTTCATTAGTTTTGTGCATTCACCTTCATTTTGAATATTTTTTTCTGTTGCATTTTTCTCTCATCCGTGAATATAAACCACTCTGTTTGTTTTTAAAAGTCAGCCAGATTTTTTTTTTAGAAAGTGTTAGAAAGTAAGACATTATCTTTTTGGATATTAATAGGGGTAGATAGCTCAAAGAACTAAAGAATCATGCATTTTTTAGTTAGGTTTTTGTCAAGTCAGCTGGACTTTTTTTTTTTTACTTTCATAAATGTATCATTAAAAACCATCCTATTTTAAAATTTTATTTATTTATTTCTAGTTTTTTTGAGATATAATTGACATATAACATTGTGTAAGTTTAAGGTATACAGTATGTTGATTTGATACACTCCTATATTGCCAAATGATTACCACCATGGTGTTAGGTAACACCTCCATCTGGTCACATAATTATGATTTCTTTTTTGTGGTGAGAACATCTGAGATCTACTCTTTTAGCAACTTTCAAGTGTATAATATAGCCCTATTAACTATAATCACCATGCTTTCATCAGATCTCCCAAATCTTTTCATCTTATAACTAGAAGTTAATACTCTTTGACCAACATCTCTCCATTTCCCGTACCCTTCCACCCCTGGTAAGCACCATTCTAGTCTCTGTTTCTAAGAGTTTGACTTTTTTAGATTTCACATATAAGCGGTATCCTACAATATCTATCTTTCTCTGTCTGACTTATACTTAGTCCATCTTAGTTTTAAAATTTGCATTTCATGACTTGGTATTATTAAAATATTAGGAAATAATTTATTCTATTAAATATGTTATATTAAACCTTTTCCTCTATTCTTCAGTATAATTTTATTTCTAGAGGAATAAAGTTCTAATTTACAGTTAAAAATATGGGGAAATAAGATTCAATATGTAGAATTTATTGACTCAACCTGCATTTATTATGTGCCTACCATATTCTAGAAACTTCTTTTAGGGGCTGGGTATTAAAAGAAGAACAAGACACATGATTCATCGGTTAAAAAAAAAAGGTCCCAATGTAATGTGGCAAATCCTTGAATGGAGTTATGTATAAAGTTTTATAAGGATTTTTATGTTACAGGATTTCTAAGGGCTCCATGGCTGCCACAGAGTGAGGTACTTCTATACTAATGCAGGGTATATGATTATCTTCTCAGCTTTTACAGTCGTCTAAATACAATGGAAATTAGTACTGTCATTACAGCTGGACGTCTGTTATCCATGCTAGAAATGTTGGAACAAAGGAGTGATGTGGCTCAGAGATTCCCAGATACAGACTAGTGGAAAAGTTGTTACTGGGCAAAGTGAAAAAGAAGTAGAAGGGAAGCAAGATCGAGAGAAAAACACATCTCTGTGTGTGTATGTGCTCGCATGTGTGCAGGCGCGCACGCGTGTGTACCTATGTGTGGAGGATTGCCACCCTCCTTTTTAAGTAAGGATTTCTAGGTTTGTCCTTTCTCTTCTTTTACTATCCTAAGGTCCTTTTGTTTTATGAAATTATAGTGGAAATAGGTGGTGGCTAGTTATCATTTTAATTCCTTTTCCTGAAATAAAAAAAATTCAACCTGCTCTTTTTAATAATTTTACTGGTAAAATCCTCAGAGGGAGCCACTGTCAGGGATACTTTAGAACACTGTATAATTAATTCTTGCAGCCCTTATTTATTTATTTTTTTTGGTATAGCCCGGCATGATTCAGGAATTCCTTATATTCAAAAGGCCCTGGTCCCTATACTCCTGGTGTCTCACCTCTGCAAAAAAGCCTGTAGGTAATGAATTGATAGTAGAGAGGTTGACTGTGTTAGTCAGAAGCTGTGGTGGCTTCTATCCTGTTGGTAAGTTTGGTGGCAGGAAAGTAATCCATACCTATAATTAGGAATTGATCAATTTTTAAAAATAAATTTATTTATTTATTTTATAAAGAGTTTTTGGCTGTGTTGGGTCTTCGTTGCTGTGCATGGGCTTTCTCTAGTCGCGGTGAGCGGGAGCTACTCTTCGTTGCGGTGCACGGGCTTCTCATTGTCATGGCTTCTCTTGTTGCGGAGCACGGGCTCTAGGTGTGCAGTCTTCAGTAGTTGTGGCATGTGGGCTCAGTGTTGTTGCTCGCGGGCTCTAGAGCTCAGACTCAGTAGTTGTGGCGCACAGGCTTAGCTGCTCCGCGGCATGTGGGATCTTCCCAGGCCAGGGCTCGAACCCGTGTGCGCTGCATTGGCAGGCAGATTCTTAATCACTGCGCCACCAGGGAAGCCCCTAGGCATTGATCAATTTTTAAATGTTTTATTTTTCTTGTGCTGACAAGTTTCAATGACCACCATGGCATTAGAATGTAAAGCATGAGGGAGAATTATGAAAGGTTGGAAACAGAAATATTTATTAGAAATGGGTATGTGTGTGTGCATGTGTGTGTTTCCTATTTATTCTGATTAGAACATAGTGTCAAAACAATGTGAAAGCTCTGAATCCTGTGACTTTGACGCTGAGGCCACTATTCTGCGTTAGTGGTCACCTTTGGGTTTTGCTTATAAACTGGAGTGTACCTGTTTGTCAGCTTTTGGGAAAGGATAACTGGAGAGATCCATGAAAGAATAATAATACATGTTGATTGTCCAAGCTGGGAGGAATCATTAATGTATGATTATTATTTAAAACTTTAATTTACCCACCTACTATTGTTCACTCATTTAAGGCTAATTTTGTGCTGTTTAAGTTTTACAACGTGTAAATACTTGGCAGAAAAGTCAACCAAATTTTCCTTTAGTTTCAGATTACATCTTTTCTTAAACAAATAACCAGCCATGACAATTTACCCATTGCTCCAGTGGTGGTGGTGGTTGTTAGCTGCTACTATTTATCACAGTCATCATCATCATCATCATCATTATTGTTATTGGTGAGGGCACTGGAGTAAGACTACCTGGGTTCAGATTCTAGCTGCGGTCCTTAGTAGTGGGTGATGTTGGGTAAGCGACTTAGCCGTCTGGGCCTCTTCTTTTTCATCTGAAAAACTGGGATATTAATAGTGGCCACTCATAAGGTCTTCTGAGGATTAAAAGGGATAATGTGTGTCAGGAGCTTAGCACAATGCTTTGCAGTAGTAAATGTTCGTTAACATTGTCATCATTCTTTTTTACCTTGAAATATCAGTAGTGGCCTTATCTGGTTTACGGTTTGTTGTTTAATTAATACACCTTGGTTTCCTTCTTTTGATACTTTTTTTATTGGTGTAGTAGTTCTATGAGACATGTTTTGACCCTAAAAAAAAAAAGGTGTATGCTAATAATCAGCAAAGTGTTTTTCGATCTTCCTAATAGACTGCGAAGAGTTCTAAAAGCAGCCAATTCTACATTCACATATTTATAGCCAAGGCAAAGAAGGAATGCTTTCACTGCTGTAGGTGTTGCCAGGGACCTGCCTTTGCTTGAAAACCAGAAATTTTCACTGTTAGCTTTAAATAAACTGAGAAAGAGAATTTCAAAGGTGAAGGAGATGAAAGAAGGATTTGAAAAGTTATTACTTTAAAAACAGTGGTTTTCAGCTGTGGTCACACATTGAAATCACATGAGCTGCTTCTATAAAATACAAATACCTTGTAGTGGAAACACACCACCACTACCACCACTATCATCAACAACATCATCAACAGTAATAAAGTAATTGGAATGGTCAGGTATTTAATACTTATTTTAGCTCACATGTCAGTTTCTTATTTGCTTATTAACATGGAACTATGTTGTGTAACCAACATGGTATACTTGGGTTCAGTTCATAGTACATGAAGCCTAATTTTCTTATCTGATTCATTGTAAGGATTTATAGTGGTCTTCTTGTTTTAATGAAATATTGTTGGCTATGTCTGTGATTTTTTTTCTCAAGTGTCAAAAGCAATTTGTAATGGAAGCATAGTTCCACAAATAAAATTAGGATTCTTTTTAGGATTTTTGAAATAGGTACAACAAAAAGGGAATGCTACCTGTTGTATCTATGTTTAGAAGTAAAGTTGGTGGCACGGGTTTAGACAGACCACATGGACAGGCTATTAGGCATTTTACCACATGTGCTAACATACCACACTTTAGTCCTTCAAGGCTAAGTCAACTTAATATTTTAGTGCTAAGCTCTTCTCAGTGCTGTGAGACTAATTTTCTGTAAATATATTCTCATATGCATATGCAGGTACAATTTTCATTGACTTTGTTGAAGTTTTGGAGGGTCGTTTGTGAGGGACTGATCGCATACTTGGATGGGGATGTGTTCACCTTAAGGAAAGTTCTAAAGGATGAGGTGGAAGGGGTCAAAGACCACATTTACATGCTCAATCTCTGCAGGTACCTTCATTTTTTGTGAGAATAGGGGAAATGGATGTAGAAGGGCTAAGTGTGTAATATTGTAGGGCATTTTCAGGTGAAAAGCATTGTTAATTTAGAAGAATATTTTTTCCATTTCCTTTGAATGGGAATAACCAGCTATAAATATTGTTCATGAGGAGCTCAAACAATGTTACTGCTTAGCTTCCAATGCAAACATGACCATTTTATGGAAAATTTATCTATATACATTTAAACAGCTTATGTGTAAATAACTTATCAGCCCACATTTTTTTTTTTAAACCAATCTTCTTTCTTCCTGTGATATTGTGTCTAATCAATTTAATGTTGTGGGCCTTCTTTATTTCCTCGGTTGGCACATTTGCAGGTTGCAATGATTTTCAACAATTTCATTTGATTGGAGTCCCAGAGCACCAAACCCAAAGGACATTGGGCTCATGTTTTATTTCTTGTACCTTTGCTACTTTCTGCTTTGCAAAGTCTTGACTGAGTCAGGCCCCAAGGGAAGATGGGCTGATATTGGATCCATGACTGTACGCCCCAAACTTTAGATGGTATGGAACAATGAAAGCTCTTGATTAGGCAGGAAGGAGCTTCTGCCAGTTATAAACAAATAAATAATCAATAAACAACCAGCCCTTAAAATCATAATGAGGGTGAGGGGACGGGTGTGTGTGTGTGTGTGTGCATGTGCACGCGTGCACACATGTGTGCTTGTGTAACTAAATGTGTATAATACATGTTGACTGTTCTTTAGACACAGGAGAATCTTTGTCCCTTAATCTGTACTTGCATCCTCCCTTTACTGTTGAATTCTGTGCCCATTTTTCCATTACCTTTTGCACTTGTAAATTTAAAAATTATTTGGTTGTGAACACCTTGGAGGTGAGAGTAATCATTTCCCCAACTTACTGATGAAAATTGATAGGAGGCTGTTGAGAGATGGTGATAGAAAAGCACGTGTGAGAAAAGGACTAATGCTGAAAAGGAAAGAGAAGGACAATACAGTAAGAAATGCAACTGCCAAGAGCATCGACCATTTAGCTGGTCAGTACATTATTTCCTTGGGTGAGAAACATATTCTGGAAATTAAATTAATTCTAAGAGTTTTTCCAGAGCAGTGGAATCTGACCTTATGGAATCTTATCAAGCTGTGATCATTAGATGAGTTACTCTCCGCATTAAATGAATACTAACATTGGACGGGTGGGTTGTTGTGCTAATGACCTGCATGGTATTATATAACCACTTACCGATTCCTCATTATTTATGGTTATGATTCTATGGGATCCCTCTCCTGCTGTTAGGGACGGCCTGTGCAGGACAGAGGTTTCTGTTGGAAGATAGATGACACAAGCATCCATTGCCTGGTTTGCTTTGGGATTCTGCGATGACCCTTAATTTTTCTAGTTTACATTTATTTTGAAGGTCTCTATATATTTTTCCTTCATCTAAGTTACTAAACATTTAGATTTTCAGGTGGCTTGGATTTGGGAGGTGGGTAGCTTTGAGTTGTTAAAATCTAGTGTTACTGCATGTGGTCAAAATGTACTGCTTGTCTGATTTCTTCTTTTTGTCATTTATGAGATTTTCTTTATGGCCTAGTACCTGATACATTTTACAAATGTTTCTTTTTTTTTAACATCTTTATTGGAGTATGATTGCTTTACAATGGTGTGTTAGTTTCTGCTTTATAACAGAGTGAATCAGCTACACACAAACGTTTCTTTAAAAAGAATATTTGTATTGCTACTGGGACTGGTTCCATAGACATTAAACTTGTATCACTGGAACCTTCTGCACTACTCAGAGTGTTCCTTCTCTGATCCTGGCTGGTCCTACCTTTTCACATTCTACTTTTTTAATATCCCACTGGGTCTAGGGAAATGAGGGCAAGGAGGGTGGGAGCAGCACAGCTATGTGGGGCAGTCTGAGGGCCAAACATTATAGAAAGAGCCCTATGCTTGGACTGTTGTGAATTAGGTCATCTTTCAGCACGAATGAAAACACAATTTAAAGAAGTTGTTATAATGGAATTGGCTCTTTCAGGACTCCATTCCCCTTTTTTCTTTTGGTCAGTCTTGATTACTTAAATTCTTTAACTTAGGTGAAGCGAGTTATTTTAGAGGAATTTAGTCTGTGATAAAGGATAAAGCATAGCTTGTTGCTGTATGTGTTCATTTCTGGGGAATGGGCTAGAGGGGTTCAGCATGATACTTTATAATGAGGGCATGTCGGAAATGAATTGGCTGATTTCTTTCTGTTTCTTCCTCTTTTCTCTTTGTACATACCCTCTTTTATGGAATATGGTATCACTCTTGTGTTTCACTGAGGTTGATTGTTGCACAGTGGTGAAGAGTTCAGGCTCTGGAGCCAGTTTGCCTGAGTGGGAATCCTGTCTCCACTGCTTATTAGTTCTAAGACTCTGCGCAGGTCACTGACTCTCTCTGTGTCTTGGTTTTCTCATCTGTTAAATTGAATAGTACCTACTGCATAGGGTTGTTGTCAGGACTAAATAAGATATAATATATGTAAAGTGCTTAGAATAGTACCCAGTGCTCAATAAATGTAAGCTATTATCATTATTCCATTGGTTAGGTAGATAGCCTGCCTCACATTTGTCTATGACATTATATCAATTTGGATAAATAAAGAATAAATTTCAACTGTCTAACATTAAGAAAAAGAACTAAATGTTAACTGCCTGAATTTTTTTAAGTAGCCAAATGTGAATCTCTTGAGTATCATTGCAGTGACCACAAAGAGTAATCATTGTTGTCACTGCTTAAATGATGGTTTGCTTTTTGGAGGAAAAGCTATCATTTATAGATGCTTTTATATATGCTGAGTTAAGGAGTTCTCCATGTACATGGTCTGACTTTTTAAGCATTATTAAAGTTACTGTATCAAAAATAGGATTAATTAAAATTTGTCCTGAAGACTTTAATGTAACATTAATAAGGCTTTTCTTGTTCCCTTGTTTGCAGTGTCAAAACTCCCCTTCAGATTTGAGGTATGGAATCTGATTTAGAACTTAGAAGACTTCAGTAATTAACCATGATGGTCGTGTACATATAATTAGCCATTGGTTAACGATATACAGTCATGTTGATGAGCAGCCTTGTTTAGTTTTTGTTTGTTTATGTAAATACCTGAAGCAAATAGCAATTAAAGGGAAAGCTTGGTTTGTCTAAATTTAGTTCTTATAAAGCTTAAAATGTTTCGGAAGTGATGAAGGCTAGGGTCATAAGAATAAGACATATGTCATGGCTGAAATCAAATCCCCAATTCTTTGACTATAAGATACATTAGGCCTTTGGGGATTTATGGGGTGGAAGGGGCAACTCATTGGTTGAGAATAATTTCTAAATATGTAACTTGTTTTTGCTGAGAGTAGCAGTGGTGCTATATACCTTTAAAAACATCGACTACTTCTTGTTCCCTTATATCTGGTAGGGAAATGCTGTACTTTCAGATGCCCATTGCACCTCATCTAGGCTTACCCCAAAGTTGATGTCAGTAGGTGGTGTTTGGGGAGAATTATCCATGAGGTCCTGGGTACATGGGCTGGCGCTTGGGTTGTGGGCTGTGGGGAGGCAAGGGGGTTGTGGACAGGAGTCATGTGGATCCTGTGACTAGGAATCTAGCCCTCTCTCCCTGCTGCTGGTGGCTGTAAGACGGGTGCTGTTAGCCGTTGCACTTACCTCCAGGGAGCAGGTGGCCCACGCTGTGAGGCCACTGTAAAGCACTTACTGGGAGGCTGGCAACTGAGGATGGTAGCAAGTGACAGGTCAAACATTGTTCAAGTCCTTCTTGAGTTGTACGGAAGGAATGTGGGAGTGTGGTTAGAGACCCAGGTGCTGAGCCCAGCTTCATAACTCATTCACTGTGGGACCTCCATGATTGTCTCTAATTTTCTCTGTGAAAAATAGAGAATAATAAAATGATGCCACGTGCTTACCTCAAAGAGTGTTCTGAGGATTAATGAGTTAATCGCCTTGGATGAAGGCAGCAGAGGTTCTCTTGTTATAATTTCATCACCTTTCCAGAGAAGCTCCAGTTTGGTGGAATAAATAAAGTAGTGGAAAGAAGATAGGAGTGGAAAGAGCTATCGACAACTTAGTTGGTGTCTTTCAAGTCTAACTGTAGGTCAGGTTTCCATTCTCGCTGGGGAATTTTAGTGTAAAATTTCTACATATTTTTTAGAAACGACACCAAACCAAATGTCTGACCTGCTGCCTGTAGGAAAAGAACAGATGTTTATTCTGAGAACATATTAATAAAAATGTTAGTGGTTTTCTCCCACCATAAAGGAAGAAGATGGGTCAAAAGGGAGAGCCTAGATTTTAGTAGAGTTCGCTCGCATTGTTCCATTACTGATGTGCCCTTTTTGAGAGAGTTGGTATTGCTTGATTTTGTTGATTTTTCGAGTTTCTTTGACAAAGAAGCGTCATAGATATCAAGCCAAAACAAAACAAGAAATATAAACTCACACACCCAACAGTTGCTTTAAATACCAAGGATGTCAGCATGAAATTAAAATGAATCAACTGACATTTCTGCTTTGAATTTTTTTTAGTAAAATTAATTTAAACCAACAGTGAAAACTTCTGTGTCTACCTTATAATGGAAAGTTTGACCTTTTTCAGTGTTTTTGGCTTAAGGGTGTTGACATTGGGGTGTTTTTGGTTAAAATTTGCTTCAACTCTCTAACAGCTCTTGGGATTTTGGTCAATCTTTGGTGGCTGAATAGCAAATGCTGTCAATTGTGTTGGTACCATGTAGTTTCCAAAGACAAGGTCTCTGAAGTAGTGGATATGGTATCCCCTCCTGCCCATGTGTAACTGTTTAAAAGAACACTGTTGTCATGTGAATTCTTATTTTTTTGAGCTTGCTTTTGAAGTTAACTTTCACAGAGAATTCCTGTTACCTAGAAATTGATGACAGACTTACACCATTTCCTTTTTTTTTCTTAGACGTTCCATCCTCAGAGCAGCCTGAACTGTTCCTAAAGAAACTTCAGCAGTGCTGTGTCATTTTTGACTTCATGGACACGCTATCTGATCTTAAAATGAAAGAATACAAGCGCTCCACTCTTAATGAACTGGTGGACTACATTACAATAAGCAGAGGCTGTTTGACAGAGCAGACTTACCCTGAAGTAGTTAGAATGGTGAGTTTCTTTTTTTCGCCGCGGACACATTTAAGCACCTTCCTTAGGGACTCACAGGTGTATTTACTGCAGGGTCAGGTCACTGGAGGTCACCTCCACAAATGAGAGCCAACCTTCTGAGAGCTAAGCACAAGTAGTTGGCACAATACTAAAATTTGAAGAGCATGATTTCATGAGAATGAAATCCAGAACTTTTCACCTACAACAGTATTGGAGGAATCAGTGACTTCAAAATACGAAGAAAGATTGCCAGGGTGTTACTGGATTTCTGGCATTGGGAAAAGAAAAGACACAGGAGAATCAACAAAAGTTTTAGATCTGTGTTTGAAAAATATTCAAGCCTGTTGGATGTCTTGATTTTTTTTTTCCTCCCTATTCACTGTGGTATATTAGAAATGGCTTTAAGCTTAATGAAATCGTGATATGTAGAATCTAGGTAAAGCCTCTCTTGGCTTTATAAACTACTCATTCTCTTTATAATCTTAGAAACAGGAGTGATGTCTTTCATTATTTTTGAACAGCGTCTTGTAATTTGTGTGGTCGTTAAGAGTTATGAGAAGAAACATTATTAGCATAATATGAGTAATTATGTTCTTATTGTGTCAATAATTATATCAGTTTTTCAGAAGCTGAGCCAAAATATAGTTTTCTGTTAGATTTCTGTGGGAGGGTTGCCTTCCTTGGCATCCTAGCAGATCTTGGATCTAGAGAGCACATGATATCTGGAGGAAGTGGGGCTGGTCTACTAACTCGAGAAGTTATGCTGAAGAGATCCAAGGGGGTCAGTGCATCATGGGAAGCCCACTGGGGAATCTCGCCCACCCTCTGTGTACTGCTGAAAATGTACTTAGCCTTTCTTTTTCACTTTTATCACTTGTATTCAACAAATGCAGAAAAGAGACATCTGTGATGGGGTAGCTATGGTTAAAAATGAATAGTTCAGATTTGGGAAGGGACCTGAATTATCACAACTTGAGAAACTATGACAGATATATGAAGGTCATTTCAAAACAATGTCCAATATATTCCTCAGATCCATATTGGAGTGTATATTGCATTTGTTAATTTATAGGAACGTAAAACAGGGTTTTGTATGCTAACTGTTGATATTGTGGTTCTTGAGCAGTGGCTCTCAACCAGGGGCGATTGCCCTGCCAGGGCACCTTGGCATTGTCTGGAGACATTTTTGGGAGTCTCAACCAGGGGTGGGAGGTGGGGTGCTACCAGCATCTAGTGGGTAGAGGCCAGGAATGCTGTTAAACATCTTACAATGCACAGGACAGCATTGTACAACAATTTTGTAGATTGTTCTACAACAAAGAATTGTAGATAATTCTACAACAAAGAATTATCTGGCCTCAAATGTCAATGATGCCACTGTTGAGGAACCATGCTCTAGAGTTTGCATGTTCTCTAAACCTCTTACCCTGATACTTAGGATATTCTCTAGCCCACCTGCCTTCTGCAGAGCACAGTCCCTTGGTTTTAACCTACCCATGTCCTCAGCTAACAGAGGTATGCACCGTTTATAAATTTCTTCTATATCTTTCCATGGATAGTCCGTGAATATTGAAGCATATACAAGCATATATGTATAAATATTGTTTTTTGTAAACACACAAATGGTAGCATAGTATACACACTCTCTGTGCCTTGCTTTTTTTACTTAGCAGTATATAATGTACATCAGTACATATAAAGCTGCCTCATTCATTTCTATAGCTGCATTTCGTTGTGTGGATGTGCCATAATTTATTTAACCACGACCCCATGGATATCCTCCGACACACCTCAGTTCGCCCTTCTGCGAGAACATCTGGGTATTTGTGGATTTGTTTTGTAATAGCCCTTTTCCCTGTTCCTGGACCTTTGTGAATTCCCTGCCCTCCTGCCTTTAATTCTGATTCGCCCCTTCCTTTCAAGATCTGGCTTACAGTGCTACCACTGGTTCCTGAAAAGCCCAGAGTTTTCTCCTTCCTTCACTTCTACCGCTTCTTGGCAACTCACCCTTTTAGAATTTGTTCATTTGCTGCTATTTAATCCTTTCACACGTTTATCCGATTTTTCTAATTAGGCTGTAAGTACTCCTAAGCAGGAACTGTTCGGAGTTGTCCTGCACATCTCTGTGGCCTCTGTAATACCTCCTAGCCCAGGCCTACCTGGAGATTGTGGAATGAATAGATGAATTCCCTCTTAAAATAGGGGCATTTTAGGCTCTCAAATTAGTATGAAGATATTGGATGTCATTGGATTAGATTCAGCTTTAAACCCAGTAGCTGGCATAATCCAAAAACCCATTCATTCCTGTGAACCAACTTGGTCCTAAACCAGCTTGAGTCTCTCAGAGGAGACCATTTTCTCTTCTTACCACCTCCCCCCATGCCCCTCTACCCCAACAAAAAAACTTTAAACAAAAGACTCCTGGGCTTCCCTGGTGGCACAGTGGTTGAGAGTCCGCCTGCCGATGCAGGGGACGCGGGTTCGTGCCCCGGTCCGGGAAGATCCCACATGCCGCGGGGCGGCTGGGCCCGTGAGCCATGGCTGCTGAGCCTGCGCGTCCGGAGCCTGTGCTCCGCAACGGGAGAGGCCACAACAGTGAGAGGCCCGCGTACCGCAAAAAAAAAAAAAAGACTCCTGTCATTCGTGTGGGAATGTGTACTTTAAAATGTACTTAAGCCCTACTTTAGGAAGTATTGAATCTGTAGCATGCATGCTATTCTAGGGCATTAGATAATTGACTTTCTGGGTGATAGTTTAGGGTTCTCAGAGGTGTAATTTATTTTTCATATTTTGTGATTTGTGAAATTGCTACCTACTAATTTTGCATGGTTCCTAGACAAAATGGCATTTACAGAGAAGGAAGTAGCGTGGCAGTGTAGAAAGAGAAAGGGCTTTGAAACCACACAAACGTGGGTTCAAATGCCAACTCCGGCCACACTTACTTGCTTCATCACTGCGGACAGAGCCCTCCATCTTTGGAGTCTTCAGTTTTTGTGAGGTGCTGAGAGGTGTGTGGCCTTGGGGGAAGGGCAGCCACAGTCTCTCCTGCCCTGCTCCATGAATAGTCCACCTGAGGAAGATCGTGCTTTGTTTGTACATCAAGGTTCTCACCACCTCAGACACACATACAACCTAGTAAACAGGGATTTATGTCTCTTGAAGAAGGGTTGGAACCAAGTCCTTACTTGCCCTCTACTCCCTTCTGTTTTGCCACGTGTGAGCCCCTTGTGTGTAGAAATCCTGGTGCTATTACTGCTCGCTTTCCTCATCTGTAACGTACCTACCTTTTGGGTATTTTGTGAGGATTGGCGATGATGTATGTAAAGCTCTTAGAACAGTCGCTAACACGTGGCAAGCATTTAATCAATGATACTGTTACTATATTTTGTGATTTCATTATTAGATACTTGACTTTATAATCATTGGGGGAACCCAGAGTTCCTGTTTGTGGACTTAAAATGCTCTGTTAGCTCGATATGCTGTACCCCATTGCCTCAGTGGTCCTCAAATTCTGTAATTCCAATCCTGCCTGTTGAATAGTTACTGTTCCCACCTATTCCTCTTTCTTATTACCGTAAAATGAAACTACTTCACTAGGATTAATGAGGGAAATGGTAGTGCTTTTAATGAAATATCAATGAAGCGATAGCTAGGTTTTACAAACCAGGATGAGTGATGACTTAAGATGGCATGTTCTAATGTCAGTATTATTACCAAAACCTGATGGGACTGTACTTTGAGAGTTGCTATGCCTGTTAGGGTAAGAAAAGAGTAGAAGATGAAAGTAATCTATGAGTGTGGAAACCATTTTTAGCATTTATATAAAGTCTAGACACCACCTACAGACTCTTAGAATTAAGAAAGACAAATAACTCTTTATGTGTAAACAAAATAAAAAAAAATATAGCACCTAACTCACCTGCAGAAGGGTAGTGTGGGATAGTGGAAAGAGACCCAGATAGAGAAAGTAGAAGCCACCGTCCTCATTTCTTATCTTCCACTTAACTAGTGGTGAGACTTGGGTTCCTCTCTAAGCCCCAAGTCTCCGCTTGTAAATGGAGGGAGTTGGTGGTGGTCTCTCACATCCTTCCAGCTCTGAAAAATACCAGCTCCTTCGTCAACACAGTGTAAGAAATTTAGAATGAATTCTGCCATTCTTTTTTTTTTTCTTTTCTATTATTATTATTATTATTATTTTTGGCCACGCTGCATGGCATGCAGGATCTTAGTTCCCTGACCAGGGATCGAACCCGTGCCCCCTGCAGTGGAAGCATGGTGTCTTAACCACTGGACCGCCAGGGAAGTCTCTGGATTCTGCCATTCTTAAAGTTTACAGAACACTGTCCAGAGTAGTTGCTTCTGCTCTGTAAGTGGTTTCTTCCATGTGTTTCTTTCTCATGGGGTCACACCTGATGGAAAAATGAGAACCAGGACTGTTAGTTCCTTAGGCTTTGGCACATTTTGCCGTGCATCATCTCAAGTGTCAGGCTTCTGTCTTCGAGGCAGTATTTTTACCACATTATGCTCATGTTTTGTTTCTGATTCTGTTGCCATGCATCCATTTAAAAGATTTCTTAGAATTTCTAGCTCTCCAAGTAATCTTGGGTTAATTTTTTTTTTTTTTTTACTCAAACTTAAACTGTATTGTATACTCTTTATATTCACACATCTTCCTTTTCAAAACCATCTCTTTGGGGGATAGTTCAAATGTGAGAGGAAATCTTAACGGGTGAAGACATTTTAATTAATTCCAAGTAATGTTTATTGAGTGATTTAGAGCCATGTTTTTACATTTTGATGATTAAAAAAAGACAGGACCCTGCTCTGTCAACAGACTCACAGTCTGGTAGAGAGGGCACTCGTGTGAACAAATAATAAAATACGTCATACGTGCATTAACAGAAGTATGTAGAAGGCAGGGAAGGAGTAGAGCAAAAGGGAGGTTAATCCGAGGAGGGTAGGGGTGGTCAAGGACGGCTTTACAAAGTGAGGAAAGCCCGAGTATTAAAAGGTGAAAACATGTTTTCCAGGGGCTGAAATCGTGTTGAAATGAAAAAGAGAATTACATGATGCAAAGGAATTCCCAAACCGCATGATATATTCAGAGGAACACAAGCCGTGTTGTGTTGTTACAGCATTAAGTGTGCGTGTGTGGGTTGATAATCATTGAAAAGTTGTAAGCAGGGGAGTGACACAGTCAGATTTGTACTGTATGGCAGTGAGTCAGGTAGATTGGAGGGGGCTGAACTTGAAGGCAGAGAGGAATTGATTAGGGGCCTGTTGTATCAGAGAAGTTGTTAAGAGGGCCTAAACCAAGCACGGGGTGAAAGTAGAGAAGATGAGGAAAGGATGGCATTTAAGACTCACTAGGAGGTAAGATTGAAGGCACGTAACATTTGCATTGATGTTTGGAGTGAGAGAGAGAGGAAGCAGTCTAGGATAGCTTTGGGAATTTGGTAGTCATGGTGCTCCTATTTGAGAAAGGTACAGCAGGAAGGGGAGCAGGTTTTTTGGGTGGAAGCTGGGTTGATTTTTGATGTGTTAACTTTGAGGTTACAGGAGTCCTAGATGGGAAAGTTGGAGATTGAGATTGGTAATTATTAGCATGAGAGTAGAGCAGGGGAGAAAGAGAACAATACTGGGACCCCAGGTGATGCAGAGAATCCTTGTGCTTCAGTGCAGCGGGTTCGGGGGAGGTAGTATGGGAAACATGAGGAAGTTGAAATGACGGCTGTAGATAATGATTGCACGTACAGTGGTGGAATCTTGGGTGTACTGTCCTCATTAGAGTAAAACCCTATCACTTCTTTCCTGCACAAAGTATATCTTGTTGCACTGGTCATTTGCTGTTATTATTTTCATATTTTCTCTTTATATCTTGGCTTTTCTTGATTTCAGAGTCTGCCCTATTCCTACCTCATCTGTGGTTAAATCTCTGTATATCTCAAACTGTAGAATATATGATTTTCCAAAGCGAATGTAGTTTTAAGATAAAATATGTTGTACAACTTTTTCTTCTTTTTTCTATTGAAATCTTTCCTTGAGTCCTTTATATTGTTTCTTGGCCACACATTAGCTTCGTTTTTTCCCACTCTCAAATTATGTCCTGTCACCTGGTTATCTAAGTGCTTTATCTTTTATACATTCTGTGACTTAACTGGAAATCACAGCTCTGGTTAGCCTCTTAATAGGATAACATGGTTTTGTAGAAAAATATGAAGTCGCAATTAAAGGTCTCAGAGTGTGCCTACACAGACTCTTAGGAATGCTTTGTTAACTTCATTGCATCCTCTCTCGGCTAAAGGATGGAGGATTTCTTTTCATAAAATAACAGCTATCTAAAGGTAGCCTTGGGAATGATAACTACCAGGGGGAATATGAAATTTCCATTTTTCATCCTCCTGCATCTGATAAGGAATATAACTATACATCCCGGCCAGAATTTGCCTTGGAGGCGACTCTTTAGGCCCAAAGGAGATAAGATCTTTTGGTGTGAGCCACTGGATGTGGGATGGGGGAAGGTGGGCTGCTTACAAGATTGGAAATATAAATAATGGGAAAGAATTGAGTGACATCTGGGAAAGTCATTTAGGAAGTGATGAACTTATTGGGGAATTTTTATGGATAGGATAAGTCTAAAAGATAGGACCTAAGAATTAAATTAGAAAAAGAATTCCTTGGTACTTTGAAAAGAATTTAAGGTTATGATGATGAAGATTACCAAAAGATACTTTTAGAATGAGGTCAGGAAGAATTGCTGCTCAAGGTTAGGAACAGATTGTTACCATTTGTAATTTATCAGAGGGTAGAGAAACTGGCAGGCGCTCTGTCCTTTCCTTAAACTGTCACTCTGTGCTACTTCAGTTAATGCTCATTTAACAATATTCATTTAGCATCTTTGGGTGTCCATCAGTTGGTTTCGTGGGGGTCAGTGGACCTCCTGATGAGTGCAAAATTCTGTGTTTTGCCTCTTTTTGTGGGAGAAGATCTGTAGCTTTTGATTAAATTTTCAAAGATATAATCTGACTCCAAAATGGTTTAAGCTCGATTTTTACATATGCAGTGCTCTGCTTGACGCTGCTCTGTTGGAAAATGTAGGATGAGATTGGAAAGGAGCAGGGTCTTCCCGTTTGTGGCAGTAACTAAAGATGAAAAATGAAGTTGTAAGAATGATTTCACCAATGAAACCATCTGGGCCTGGAGTTTTCTTTATGGGAAGGTTTCTGGCAGTGAATTCTTTTTTTTTTTTATTTTATTTTATTGAAGTATAGTTGATTTACAATGTTGTGTTAATTTCTGCTGTGCAGCAAAGTGATTCAGTTATCCATCTATCTATCTATCTCTCTATATACATTCTTTTCCATACTCTTCTCCATCACGGTTTATCACAGGATATTGAATATAGTTTCCTGCGCTATACAGTAGGACCTTGTTGTTTATCCATTCTATATATAATAGTTTGCATCTGCCAATCCATCCCTCCCAGACCCCCTCAATTTCTAAAATACATGTCTGACTATTCAGATTTTTTGTTTTACCTTGTGTCAATTTTTGTAGGTTTTTATAATGGTTATACAGTTTAGAATTGTGGTTGAATACTTAATCTTTAGAGGTTCTTCATAAAGGTGTGCACTAACAAAAGAAGGTCACCAGCACCTGTACACCTTCCATTGTTAGCAGCATAATAATCTGCAGCAACTACTGTGTGGATGAATTCAGTCTTAACAACAACCTTCTTTTGTATTATATAATTATATTATTTTATATTATATTATATTTTGTTCTAGTATTATTATATATTATGTTATAGATGATGTAAAGGAAGTAGAGAGAGGTTAAGAAACTTGCCCAAAGGTACTCACCTGGGTAACTGGCAGAACTGAGGTTTGAACCCAGTCTTTGTGGCTACAGGGCCCATCCTCTTAACCGCTGTGCCATAATGCTCTCCTGGGATCAGTCTTTCTAATAGGAATGAAGACTAAAATCTCTAAATTTGGACTGTTGCCTCAGTACTATGTTCTCTTCCTGAGCCCCTCTGAATAAGTCATAAGGCCTTGATGCTTTCCCTCTACCTTTTCCTTGCTTGTTATTTTATCAAATAATAGGCTCTGGGGTTAAATGTTTGTTTTTGCTTAAGAAACAGCTTCCCTTTCACTCCGTCTCCCCGCACCACCTCACTATCCTATATATAATAACTACATTGCCTTTGTGTTATTCTCAAATTAACACTTTTTCTCTGCCCTACCACTCCTTCCCAGTACGCAGGAGTACATGGTGATTGGGGGTGAGGAGGACCTCAGGAGGAAAGCTGTGTAGTTCAAAACTCTCCTCTGTTCCATCCTCGAGATGGTCGTATCCCTTAAGTTCATGTGCTCCCGCCATGCTACTTCTCTCTCTGCCCCACCGTTAGAAGCAGGCAAGCTATGTCAGCAGCCAAGGGATCCCTAAATTGTTTGGTTAGCTTGGATTGGAGCAAGGGAGTTAGATGATTTAAATGTCCCTCCATCTCTTGGGCTTCCCTGGTGGCGCAGTGGTTGGGAGTCCGCCGGCCGATGCGGGGGACACGGGTTCGTGCCCCGGTCCGGAGGGGCCCCTTTTCCGCGGAGCGGCTGGGCCCGTGAGCCGTGGCCGCTGGGCCTGCGTGTCCGGAGCCTGTGCTTCGCGGCAGGAGAGGCCGCAGCGGTGAGAGGCCCGCGTACCGCCAAAAAAAAAAAAAATGCCCCTCCATCTCTATGTTGGCCCCTAATCCTTGGAAGCACTTAACATTTGTACAGCCTGCTTTTCCTTTTTGTGGTCCTCCCTGGGTCTGTGTTGTAGATGTAATGACCTGGGCCACTTACCTAGCTGTGTGATCTTAGATGAGTCTTAATCCTCTTAAAGTTGTTACCCACTGTAACTTTATAAAGGTTGTTATGATGTTGTTACTGTTATCATTATTCATAGTACCACCTTTGCCACCTCTGCTAGACTTAACCTTTTTTGTTTGGATGGATTAATCAGTTTTTCTGGTTACAGTGAAGTCTTGCTAGCCTGAAAGCTTTTTTGTCTCTTTAAGATGACTTTCCATATCTTTGACTGTTGATTTTAAACTTTAATTCTCTCTGGGAAATTTTATTCTCAAGTCTTTTTTTGAGGGTGTGGGGAGAGCCCTGTTAATCTGCAGGTGCCCGTGTGTGTATAACTATATATATACATGTGTATATATGCTGCCCTACATAAAATTTTTCCTGATATTACTTGCATAGTAATGTCCACACGGTATTAATAATTTACCACTTCTCTCCTGCAAACATTCTCTCTTAAAATATCAGACAGGGATTTTAATGGGTTTAGTTTTAATTTAAACATTTTAAGGAGCAGATTTTTACTCGGGAAGCAATGAGCTACTCATGATTGCTGTTTGCTTCATTTACAAGCTGTAGTCCCTGTGGCTTAACTGCTTTACAGATTGTTCAGAGTTTTCAATATACCTAAAATGGTTTGACAGCTGTGACTTGTCTAGCACTGATCTATCCAATACTATCATTTCACGGAGATGAGAATATTCCCCTTCTTTCTCCTTCCCCCACGCCCCCAAGCTGGCAGCAGAGTTTTGCAGGATAAGTTACAGTATTGCATTCAAGTTTTGATTCCTCTTTTATCCCACCTTTTAATTTAACCTTGAAACTGAAAATATGGTTAGCGGTGTAAGCAATACTTCTGGAAAAATCTGCCAAGAAAATGGGTGATATAATGATTGGGAAATACTGCCTGTGGTATATATAAGTGGGTCTTAACCTCTAGCGTAGGAATTGATGTTAGTTTATATGGCTCAGTCTTCTCTTTACTGAGGAGAGACAGAAATGAGAGAGAGGTATTTATTGGTTGACTCTCTAAGGGGAAAGCCGGTTACGCCACAGTGGTGAATTATTAGCAGGAAGAAATGGAGAAAATGAGTGTCCGCCATGTGGCATTCTCAGAGACAGTAATGCTTGAGGCAAGAATTTGGCAAGAAAACAACGCAGGTCATTTCCAGGAGGTAGGTGGCTTCTGACCAATATTAAAAGCCAAACTTGGGCTTTCCTGGTGGCACAGTGGTTGAGAGTCCGCCTGCCGATGCAGGGGACACGGGTTCGTGGCCCGGTCCGGGAAGATCCCACATGCTGCTCCACGGGAGGAGCAGTGCAAGGAGGGCAGAGGGTGACATACAGAAGAGAGGATGTTTCTGAATAAAAATAGGACCTGTTATAACTATTTGGTAAGTTGGAGAGTGAGTTTACTTTTTAATAAAATGGATAAGCAAGGTATTCTGGAGAGTATAATGTTTCCTGGCCCTACAGAAAGGTGGGTTACAAACAGAGAGCGGGGGCTGGGCAGGTGCTCCATGGGCTACCTTGAAATACCATGGAATTTCCCTTCCTGAAGAAGTTAAGGCATTTATGAGAATAGAGTAGAATAGAGTAGAACATTCTGGAATAATGCAGGCCTCTTCCTTTTGCGGGACATTTGGCTTTTTCTCTTAGAAGTTAGAAAAATGTGTTAAGCTTATACAGTAGATAAGGTGCTAGAAAGTTGAGTTTTGTATTTGTGCTGCCATCAGGTACAAAGTGGGGAGTTTGTCATGCCCTATTCTGGAAAGTAAGTGTAGTTATTTGAAGGGTGAAATAATTGGAAGGCAATGGTCTTTAAAAGCACATTGAAAATGGAAGCTAGGGACTTCCCTGGCGGTCAGGTGGTTAAGACTCTGCACTTCCACTGCAGAGGGAATGGGGAACTAAGATCCCGCATGCCTCGCGGTGTGGCCCCCCCTAGAAAAAGGAAGCTAAAGGGGTTGGTGGGCAGTACCTGCCCCTAGAACCCTGTCTTGGTTTCTTTCCCAGGAACTGACACCCACGCTCCTGTCTCCCCCTCCAAGATGAGGCCAGCGTGCCTCAGTGAGGCTGGTGAGGGAGAGCTGTCTGTCTGGAGGGGCTTCTTACTCAATTTATTATGAAGCAGTAGTATCTGGTAAAGGGTGATGTTAATCTCTGGTCAAATGTAGGTCAGGTGTGTTTTGTTTTCACTGCTCACCCTTTAGCTCAGGGCTTTATTTTACTAATGAAGGGTCACAGAGACAGAGACTTACAGACAGACACAGAGTAAGGGGCAGTGACAGTTTTGACAGTTCCCTGTTTATTTTCAGTGATTTCATATAAGAACACATACTCAATAGCCAGAAACTCTGCCTCAGGAGCCTCAAGTGTTGTGTGCGTTTTTTAAATTCAAAATTCAAGAGGTTTAAATTTTCTTTTAGCATTAGCTGATTTTGAACCGTAAAGTGTTCAAAGCAGATGTTAAAGGACTATACGTGTTCTCAAAAAAGCCCCGTGTTGTTATTGTTTTATCAACTTGTGCACTTTGGCTCTTACCAAAATGACTTAATTTACCAGTTTTAGTACCTTTCTGGGATGTAGGATCCGTAGTCCATGCATAATGATATGTAGCAAAAACCTGGTATCACAGGGCTAGCCTGTGTGTGGGACGTGAGTGCTTGACTGCCAGCAGCAAGATGGCCTGCTCCGTATTTATACACAGTAAGCACTATGACTATTGCAGTGTTTACACCTCTATTTTTGGATTCCAAGATTTAATATCAACAATCTTCACTTTTGGATTCACTGCTACATTTCCAGTTTTGGAGGCAGTGCAATATAGTTGTCTCTCTGTGGGAAATATTTCCTGGTGATGGTTCGTGTGGGGATAATAGACTCTAGAGAGAATTAATTTAACATTACTGTCAGCATTTCAGCAGGTAAAAAGTTGCCTCTTTGAGCAAAGTTTAGTCTTGAAATAGAAGCCTAATGGGACTGGAGGGTTCGTGGTTGGAATTTGTGGGTAATAAGATGGAGTGGCAGGGATGGGTCTAGATTACAGAGGTCTTGGCAAGCTAAGTAGAAGAGGTTAGACTTAATCTTATGGACAGCAAGCAGAGAGTTGCTAAGGTTTTTGAATAGGAGGTGAAATGTAAACGATATTCTTATTTTTCTTTCTCCTGCCCCACAAAAAAAGCTTCCTGCCAGCTGCTTTACAGAGATTTTTGGCTGGCAGATTTAACCCAGGATGGCTGGTGGCAGAAGGCTGTTGTCCTAATCTTGTCAGATGGTAGCAAAGGAAGAGGAACTGGAAAATAATATGTAAAGGGACTCCCCATCTTCTCTCTTTTTTTCCTGTGCTCATAAAAGAAAGTTTGGAAACCAGAGAAAAAAATGATCCATAGTTTCATTATTTAAATTCAATCATTGTCCACATTTTGTCCAGTTTCCTCCTAGTCACTGTTTTAAAATGAGATTTTTCCCTTAAATAAAAAATTTTTAGATATGCTTACATGGAATACAATTTTAAGAACAGGGCTTAGACAGTGAATGTTCAATGAATTTAACAATTCTATACACTCATGTAACGATAACGCCAGATCTAGAACATTGCCGTCACTTAAGAATATTTCCTTGTTCCCTTTCCTGTTTTCCCTTGTTAAAATTTTTTTTCTAATCTTACTATGTATTTAATTTTGCATTAAAAATTTCTTTAGAATTATGACGTAAACATGCTTTCATGTAATTAAATATATTTTAAAAACATCGTTCTAATGTCTGCCTCATACTCCATCACGTGGATATACCATTGTTTACTTAATGCTTTTCCCATCTGGGGACATTTAAACTGTTCTCAAATTCCACTATTAAAAGTAACACTGAGACTTCCCTGATAGTCCAGTGGTTAAGACTTCGCCTTCCAATGCAAGGGGTGTGGGTTCCATCCCTGGTCTGGGAGCTAAGATCCCACATGCCTCGTGGCCGATAAACCAAAACATAAAACAGAAGCAATATTGTAAGAAATTCAGTAAAGACTTTAAAAATGGTCCACATCAAAAAATATTAAAAAAAAAAAAAAGTAACACCACCATTAGCCCCAAGAGACGTTGTGAAGGAATAAATAAAATGACTTGTTGATAAGTTGCATAAAGCAGATAGCGGAGAGGAAGAGTTAAAGAAAATTCCAAAGGGTTAGACAGATGAGAAAGGTGAGAAGAGAATTCTCTTTCAGGGGGAAATAGAGGATGTGATTGGTTTTGACTAGAATGAATTCGAGATCTAATGAGATGTCAGAATTGCTCTGTACATAACTGGAAATAATGGAGTTAAGGACATCCTAGTGCCCTGGAAACAGAAATCATAGTAGAAGAGATGACAGAGAACTGAGTATTGAGACAAGAGCATCATGCCAAGGGTTCAGCTTTGCTCGACCTTGAGTTGTAGTGCTGATTTTTCTTTTGAGATTTGTGTACTTGTTCATTGGGTGAAATTGATGACTTTGAGGCATTCATTTGACTTCTTTATTCGGTATTCCAAGATCCAGAACGTGCTTTGCTTTCTATTTTGATTCACACTAAGATCTTTTACTGTGGTTGGTGCTAATTCTGAGAAAGGAAACTTGATGTGGGCATCTCTCACTTTACCTTGGCTGAGGTTAGAGCAGCTGCCGTTTAGTTTTCTTGTCGTTCTGCTGGATTCTTTCCCACTAATGGGGGATTGACATTTTTGCATAAGAAAATTAAATTGCCTGAATTAGCAGAAGTTACTGGAGAATGAAAGAAATAATTTAATAGGAAACAATTGCTAACTTTTGAGTAAATAGTGCGAATTGAACACATACATGCGTTATGTTTACTTGCTTTATCTCTGAACCCACACAAAAATTACTGAAAGGAAATAAAGCCCACAGGAACAAAGCCAAACGGAGAGGACATCTCAGACTCAACATTTTGGAAGCCAGAAAGCAAATGAACCTGTGGTCACTACCTTGGCTGATTAGAGACAGTTGAACCCTAAGCAACAGCAAGGACAGTTCAGAAGTAGCCAACTCATACCGTATTAACCCCTGGAAGGTGCAGAAAGGTACTTTTCAAAGTAAGGGTGCATGGGGGCAAAAATAGGAGACTTGGTGGAAGGTCTGTGTAAGAAGTTGTTGGAACTCCTGATCCTACCCACTCCCCCCAAACCAGGTAGCCAGATGACTGTGCCCTCCAACTCCCAGCAGAAGACTGAAGGGCTACTCTCTGGAGAGGCTAAACTGGAGGGAATCTAGACTCAGGGATATTAGGCACAGTTCAGAGCAATGGTACCTTTCTGAAAGCAGGGAATCATGTTAAGTGGAAGGATCCTTAACCCTCTTCCCCATCCCAGCTCCCAGATCCCTTTTGCCGCTACTCTGGAGATGGATGTTTCTTTTCTGGAGAATCAGACAAGCCCAAGAGAAAAGACCCAAAGGCACCAATAAAAGGAGAGTTCCTGGGAGGACGAAAGGGGGGTTGTGGTAAAGAAATGGCCCAGCCGGTCTCAATGCCACCCTCTCATACAGGGCTCCCATTTTAATATGCCTGGATGTGGCACTGTGAGTAAGAGCACAGATTTTGTGGGTTTGGGTCCTCTCTCCTTGCTCTGTACTGGCATTAATGCTATTAGTTAGTTTTGTGAGATTTTGAATTTTATATAAGTGCACATGGAGGGGGCACTGCTCAGATATCCTCCTCTTTCCCATGCATCCCCCTACCCTCCCGATCTCTTTTCCTGCTATTGGCGCATTGCTGTCTTCTTATGGGCATGTGGTAGGTCAGAGAGAATGGAACAAAAGACAGAGATCTTTCGTTCACGCGCTTTCTCCCTTTTGTCTCCTTGTAACTAAATGTTGATGTTATTCCTCAAAACTGTACCTAGTATTTACGTTTGATCTGTATTCAAATTCTATTGATCCTCTGGTCTTAATCTCTCGTGGACAGATCCCTTTCTTCCCATGCAGTTGTCAGTGCTCTGATCCTTCTAGAAACTGATTGTCTAAAGGGATCAAATTATTTTCAGAAAAATCCAGTTACACCAATTGATCATAACAGTTATCATCTAAATACTGCCACCACCAACAGCAGCAGTAATAACATCAATGAAAACAGGTTTTTTTTTTTGAAAGAAATACTTAATGAAGGAAATATAAGTAAAAATGATGGTATCATTGTGAGTTAGGAAAATAGTACATGACCAAAATTTCTATTAATTTAATCTTGTCTTTTGAATTTGTCTACGTATTTAAAAATTCTAATTGGGCAACTTCCTTTTTTGTTGTTTGTTACTCTCTTTCTTCAACTGACTGCTAAGCTTTTCATCATTTTAAGATGTTCTTTCTGCCTCATTTCAGAAATCAGGTTTAATAGAATGGCTGCTATGTCCTAGAAAGCCCTGTTAATACAGACTTAAGGTATGAAAGTGAATGGGTAACAATTATTAGGTTGTAATCATTGACTTTAGAAATCTTTCAAATCCTCGTTTAGATTTCCGAATGTTGTAAAACAAATCTCACAACTGTCACAAGTACGTGTTTCTTAGTCACGTGGAAACAGTGCTCTCTGTCTTTGGTTCTGGTTCGGTGAATATTTTCTGAAAGGTATAGAGCTTTGTACACAAAGGTGGTTTTATGATAAAAACGTGAACAACCTTGCTGCAGTAGCTTGACACACCTATGTATCACAATATTTTAGTCCTTATTGTGTCGCTAGGACGTGTGCTTGTGGCACACACCAGCATTGCCGAGGTGGTTTTGGTTCAAGGAATCATATTTAACTCAAGTGAGCATGTTTGAATAATAACTTGTGGAAACGCTTGTCTGAACATTTTAATTGTATTGATAGTATTACATAGCAATGACAGTTACATATTTAATATATTAGAGAATAAAGTGACACCTACAGTGGATGGCTCATAATCTAGGAAGTTGTCATACTGATTTAGTTAAATTTCTGCTCTTTAGAGTTAGTGCTAAGGACTTGTCTTTATGCTAGAATAAGGGATTTTAATGGTTTCACAACTTTTAAACAGCCTCATCCATTCACGTAGACAGTGAGGTTTAAAAAGAGAATTTATACCTAGTCTGAAGACTACGGTAGATTTATTGCGGTAATTAAAAGACATAGTTTGGCTTTAGAAACAAATTATTGATTGAACAAATTGCCAGTGAATTAAATTAAGTGCTAATTGAAAGTTTGAAAATGTTGCCATTTGTTTCCTAATCAGAGCATCAGCTTAAAAGGTATTTATCTGCTCTAAATTCCTTGAGTGTAATTACATGTGCTTTGGGATTTTTCCCCTTGCTTTTTTTTATGAGTAATTATTTATCTATAATTATTTAAAAGGGGCTGAGAGTCAGGTTTGAAATGTTCTTTATCATCGGGACCGTTAAGAATTCTTAAATTTGGTGCTGCCAAAAGTAACTTGACATTATGTGTATAAACTATTTATTACTTTGATGTTACAAAACATACATAGCATAGCAGGGTATCTAGGCAAATTTTATTGGAATTTTAGTTCTTATTCTTAGAGTTTGAATATTTAATACAAATCCTAGTATGTTTGGAAATAGTCTTCTCTGTTCAAACTTCTGATTTAGAGATTTAAAGTAAGTTTTGTATATGTTCACACTTTTGTTTTAGATGTAATTATTTTTGAAAATTGCATCCATGGTAAATGTTGATGAACTACTTATGAGGTTTTCCTATTTTCTTTCAAGATTTAGTTTTACTATATCTATTTAGATGCATCTATTGGGCTAACACAAAATACGATGAAAATAATGCACGATGACCTAGCTTCAACATTGCATTTACTGGGTCCTCCCTCTGATTATAAATGCTGGATTAAATCATTTGTTTCTTTTCAATAGTTGATGGATTATGGAATGAATGAATGAAGAACTGGATGAAAACCTCAGGGATATCACTGAAATTGTTACTTGCGTGAGGTCTTAATACAAGTAGTGCTAGAGGAATAATGGCACTTTGAATTTTGCTTGAAGGTTCTCTATTTAACATTGTTCATATAGTTCTTTTTTGTTAGAAAATTTGCTTCTTAGATAATCCCAAGAAAATGTATTTTATACCTATGATGTCATTTTTATATTTACAGTTGGTATACTTGCAGTATTGCATAAGTGTATGAAATTATAGTTTCACAGATGAAAGAGGGAGAAATCTTTTTGATATCAACAAGTTCACCTGCTTTTATCAAAGAAAGATGGTACTTAATCATCTAGAAAATATTTTAAAGCACAGGGAAGATGATTTAAGTTGCCTTGTTATGCTGTGGTGAAAGTGGTCCCTGATTACATTATATGCCTGGTTTTCCCAAGCCTTAAGTATTAATAGTGCTAACAAATATATAACTAAAGGAAATAAAAAGTATTCCTTTAATACTTTTTAAAAATACTTTTTAATAGTCTTTTAAGTTAAATAGTTGTGTTTTTTTTTTAAAGTAATACTCACTCTATTGTCCTTACCTTCTGTTTTGTTCTTTATTAATCCTGGCAGATATTTAGTGACTAGCTACTAGGTGCTAACACATTCTGTTCTTTTATAATGTGCTAGTTATTTTCCTTAAACAATAACAACAGCAAGATGTCGACCAAAATCATGGTGTAAAGTTAGTAGTTTCTTTGGAGAGGAAGGGATTGAGGACAGTGAGTTTTTATTTATTTATTTATTTTTCTGCAGTGTTTTAAGTAACTAAAATATTAGTAGTTGTATTTTAATATCGCAAGTTAAAAAGTAATAAGTTGTTTAATCAAAAACTGATAAAAGTATGCCTAAACACTTCTTCCTCTTTTGCTTATCGGGCCATGCACTTAGGAACCTTTTAGTCTTCTCTTTCACGTTTGGCCAAGAGTTCGAAATTTATTTTTTTATGCCATAGTTAACAGTAATCAGCAGGAAACTAAAGAACTGAAAGGTAAGAGAGCAGCCAGTCCTTCAAAGCAAGACCCTGTTATGTTCTAGGCCTTGCCCGCAACAGTATCCCCGTCTCCTCCTCTTCCCTCGTATGTTACAGCGCCAGTCCTGAGTCACAACTGAGTTGTAACCAGTAGAGGTTCTTAATTAATACTGGTGTTATTTTAGGGTTGTCAGATTTAGGAAATAAAAATATAGGGCGCCTAGTTAAATTTGAATTTCAGATAAACAATGAATAATTTTTTTTCAGTCCCCTTGCAGTATGTGGGACACACTTGAGCAAAAAACTATTTGTTTATGTGAAACTTAGACTCAACTGGTACACTGTATGTTATCTGGAAACCCTATTTATTTCCATTTATTGTATATCAGGCTCTAGGCATTCAGAAATTAGTGAAGAGCCCCTGAGGGGCTCAAAATCCAATTGCGCAGGTGAGAAGAAGGGATGTGAGGAACAGGAACACCAGAGAGGAAACCACTGCCGTCATCTAGGTGTCTGATGATGCGGAGCTGAACCAGACAGCAGGCGTGCACAGCGTGTTTTATTTCTCTGTTAGTGCCGGGCAGGGTCATCCATCAGCTTAGGCCTGAATGCTCTCAGGTAAACAATGCCTATGGATGCCATTGAAAACCTAAGAAGGGGGTGATGGGAAAGGAGGGATGGGAAAATGAGAGAGTAATAAAAATGATAAAAAGAAATGATGGGGGGAATCAGAGAAAAAAGAGAGAGAGATATAAAGAAGTCGGGTCCATACATGGTCTTCAGGGGTTGGGGTAGAGGTGATGTGTCAAGGAAAGAACCCCCAGAACTCTCTGTGCAGATCACGGTGCTGTGTTACCTTGAAAAACTCACAAGCTCTTTGGACGTCACTTTTCTTATTTCATACAAATGGAGCTGGGTTAGGTAGTCTCTAACATGATCTGATTCTGGAAGCAACTCAGTGGAATCCTTAATCCTAGGTTTGCTGTCTTTGAGGAGGGCCTTTTTTTTTTTTTTTTTTCCGGTACACGGGCCTCTCACTGTTGTGGCCTCTCCCGTTGCGGAGCACAGGCTCTGGACGCGCAGGCTCAGCGGCCATGGCTCACGGGCCCAGCCGCTCCGCGGCATGTGGGATCTTCCCGGACCGGGGCATGAACCCGTGTCCCCTGCATCGGCAGGCGGACTCTCAACCACTGCGCCACCAGGGAAGCCCGAGGAGGGCTTTTAGCATTCCAGATTTTAATACCCATTCCTCCCATTCCCCCAGCTTTGCTTTCAGTCCTTATCGTCACTTTCTGGAGGCCAGGCCAGTGCCTTCAAGCCTTTTAGTTTGATTCCAACATTCAGTGTTTATTGGCATATCGTTGAAATGAAAATGAATTAGACTACCTCAGGGACACTTCTTTCTTTCTTTTTTGTTTCTTCTGGCATCACAGAAAGATTTTTATTACTTTTTATTGTTGTTAAATGAGAAGGAAAAAAATTTAAACGGTTCAAGTTTAAATGGATGGTTCTTAAGTAATCATTTGGAAGACCAATATATCATTTTACACTGTGAACTATGTGCCCATATGTGTGAACTGGAAACCACGGGGAAGGGACACTTATTTCTTAATTTTATTTTTCTTTGCATTAACCCCAGTGTAGATTAAAATAAAATAGTTGAAAAATAAATTCTTCTAACATACTTTAAAAACTTATTTTGTTCATTTAAAAAAAATTGGAATATAGTTGCTTTACAGTGCTATGTTTTTACTTTCTACTGTACAGCCAAGTGAGTCAGCTATAGTATACATATATCCCCTCCTGTTTGGATTTCCTTCCCATTTAGGTCACTGCAGAGCATTGAGTAGAGTTCCCTGCGCTATACAGTAGGTTCTCATTAGTTATCTATTTTATACATATTATATCAATAGTGTTTATATGTCAATCCCCATCTCCCAATTCATCCCACCCCCCACCTTCCCCCTTTGTATCCATACATTTGTTCTCTTCGTCTGTGTCTGCTTTGGAAATAAAATCATCTATACCATTTTTTTAGATTCCACATACACGTGTTAGTATACGATACTTGTTTTTCTCTTTCTGACTTACTTCACTCTGTATGATCTTCTCTGTGTCCATCCACATCTCTGCAAATGGCCCAATTTCGTTCCTTTTAATGGCTGAGTAATATTCCATTGTATATATGTATTACCTCTTTATCCATTCCTCTGTTGATGGACATTTAGGTTGCTTCCATGTCCTGGCTATTGTAAATAGTGCTGCGGTGAACATTGGGGTGCATATGTCTTTTTGTTTTTAACATCTTTATTGGAGTATAATTGCTCTCCAATGGGGTGTTAGTTTCTGCTTTATAACAAAGTCAATCAGCTATACATATACATATGTCCCCATATCTCATCCTTCTTGCATCTCCCTCCCACCCTCCCTATCCCACCCCTCTAGGTAGTCACAAAGCACCGAGCTGATCTCCCTGTGCTATGCAGCTGTTCCCACTAGCTATCTATTTCACATTTGGTAGTATATTTAAGTCCATGACACTCTCTCACTTCGTCTCAGCTTACCCTTCCCCCTCTGTGTGTCCTCAAGTCCATTCTCTACTTCTGCGTCTTTATTCCTGTCCTGCCCCTAGGTTCTTCATAACCTTTTTTTTTTTTTTTTTTTTAGTTTCCATATATCTGTGTTAGCATATGGTATTTGTTTTTCTCTTTCTGACTTACTTCACTCTGTATGACAGACTCTAGGTACATCCACCTCACTACAAATAACTCAATTTTGTTTCTTTTTATGGCTGAATAATATTCCATTGTATATATATGCCACATCTTCTTTATCCATTCATCTGTCGATGGACACTTAGGTTGCTTCCATGTCCTGGCTATTGTAAATAGTGCTGCAATGAACATTGCAGTACATGACTCCTTTTGCATTATGGTTTTCTCAGAGTATATGCCCAGTAGTGGGATTGCTGGGTCGAATGGTAGTTCTATTTTTAGTTTTGTAAGGAACCTCCATACTGTTCTCCATAGTGCTTATATCAATTTACATTCCCACCAACAGTACAAGAGGGTTCCCTTTTCTCCACACCCTCTCCAGCATTTATTGTTTGTAGATTTTTTGATGATGGCCGTTCTGACTGGTGTGAGGTGATACCTCATTGTAGTTTTGATTTGCATTTCTCTAATGATTAGTGATGTTGAGCATCCTTTCATGTGTTTGTTGGCAATCTGTATATCTTCTTTGGAGAAATGTCTGTTTAGGTCTTCTGCCCATTTTCGGATTGGGTTTTTTGTTTTTTTTGATATTGAGCTACATGAGCTGCTTGTAAATATTGGAGATTAATCCTTTATCAGTTGCTTCATTTGCAAATATTTTCTCCCATTCTGAGGGTTGTCTTTTAGTCTTGTTTATGTTTTCCTTTGCTGTGCAAAAGCTTTTAAGTTTCATTAGGTCCCATTTGTTTATTTTTGTTCTTATTTCCATTTCTCTAGAGGGTGGGTCTAAAAGGATCTTGCTGTGATTTATTTCATAGAGTGTTCTGCCTATGTTTTCCTCTAAGAGTTTAATAGTGTCTGGTCTTACAGTTAGGTTTGTAATCCATTTTGAGTTTATTTTTGTGTATGGTGTTGGGGAGTGTTCTAATTTCATTCTTTTACATATAGCTATGCAGTTTTCCCAGCACCACTTATTGAAGAGGCTGTCTTTTCTCCATTGTATATTCTTGCCTCCTTTATCAAAAATAAGGTGACCATATGTGCGTAGGTTTATCTCTGGGCTTTCTATCCTGTTCCATTGACCTATTTCTGTTCTCGGGCCAGTACCATACTGTCTTGAGTATTGTACCCTTGTAGTACAGTCTGAAGTCCGGAAGCCTGATTCCTCCAGCTCCGTTTTTCTTTCTCAAGATTGCTTTGGCTATTTGGGGTCTTTTGTGTTTCCATAGAAATTGTGAAATTTTTTGTTCTACTTCTGTGAAAAATGCCATTGGTGGTTTGATAAGGGTTGCATTGAATCTGTAGATTGCTTTAGGTAGTATAGTCATTTTAACAATGTTGATTCTTCCAATTCAAGAACAAGGTATATCTCTCCATCTGTTTGTATCCTCTTTAATTTCTTTCATCAGTGTCTTATAGTTTTCTGCATACAGGTCTTTTGTCTCTTTGGGTAGGTTTATTCCTAGGCATTTTATTCATTTTGTTGCAGTGGTAAATGGGAGTGTTTTCTTAATTTCTCTTTCAGATTTTTCATCATTAGTGTAGAGGAATGCAAGAGATTTCTGTTCATTAATTTTGTATCCTGCCACTTTACCAAATTCATTGATTAGCTCTAGTAGTTTTCTGGTAGAATCTATAGGATGCTCTATGTATAGTATCATGTCATCTGCAAACAGTGGCAGCTTTGCTTCTTCTTTTCTGATTTGGATTCCTTTTATTTCTTTTTCTTCTCTGATTGCTGTGGCTAAAACTTCCAAAACTATGTTGAATAATAGTGGTGAGAGTGGGCACCCTTGTCTTGTTCCTGATTTTAGAGGAAATGGTTTCAGTTTTTCACCATTGAGAATGATGTTGGCTGTGGGTTTGTCATATATGGCCTTTATTATGTTGAGGTAAGTTCCTTCTGTGCCTACTTTCTGGAGGGTTTTCATCATAAATGGGTGTTGAATTTTGTCGAAAGCTTTCTGCATCTACTGAGATGGTCATATGGTTTTTCTCCTTCAATTTGTTAATATGGTTTATCACATTGATTGATTTGCATATATTGAAGAATCCTTGCATTCCTGGGATAAACCCCACTTGATCATGGTGTATGATCCATTTAATGTGCTGTTGTATTCTGTTTGCTAGTATCTTGTTGAGGATTTTTGCATCTATGTTCATCAGTGATATTGGCCTGTAGTTTTCTTTCTTTGTGACATCCTTGTCTGGTTTTGGTGTCAGGGTGATAGTGGCCTCATAGAATGAGTTTGGGAGTGTTCCTCCCTCTGCTATATTTTGGAAGAGTTTGGAAGGATAGGTGTTAGCTCTTCTCTAAATGTTTGATAGAATTCGCCTGTGAAGCCATCTGGTCCTGGGCTTTTGTTTGTTGGAAGATTTTTAATCACAGTCTCAATTTCAGGGCTTGTGATTGGTCTGTTTATATTTTCTGTTTTTTCCTGGTTCAGTCTTGGAATGTTGTGCTTTTTTAAGGACTTGTCCATTTCTTCCAGGTTGTCCATTTTATTGGCATAGAGTTGCTTGTAGTAATCTGTTATGATCCTTTGTATTTCTGCAGTGGCAGTTGTTACTTCTCCTTTTTCATTTCTCATTCTATTGATTTGAGTCTTCTCTCTTTTTTTCTTGATGAGTCTGGCTAATGGTTTATCAATTTTGTTTTTCTTGTCAAAGAACCAGCTTTTAGTTTTACTGAACCTTGCCGTCGTTTCCTTCATTTCTTTTTCATTTATTTCTGATCTGATCTTTATGATTTCTTTCCTTCTGCTAACTTTGGGGTTTTTTTGTTCTTCTTTCTCTAATTGCTTTAGGTGTAAGGTTAGGTTGTTTATTTGAGATGTGTCCTGTTTCTTAAGGTAGGATTGTATTGCTCTAAACTTCCCTCTTAGAACTGCTTTTGCTGCATCCCATAGGTTTTGGGTCGTTGTGTTTTCATTGTCATTTGTTTCTAGGTATTTTTTGATTTTCTCTTTGATTTCTTCAGTGATCTCTTGGTTATTAAGTAGTGTGTAGTTTAGCCTCCATGTGTTTGTGTTTCTTACAGATTTTTCCCTGTAATTGATACCTTGTCTCATAGCATTGTGGTCAGAAAAGATACTTGATACGATTTCAATTTTCTCAAATTTACCAAGGCTTGATTTGTGACCCAAGATATGATCTATCCTGGAGAATGTTCCATGAACACTTGAGAAGAAAGTGTATTCTGTTGTTTTTGGATGGAATGTCCTATAAATATCAATTAAGTCCATCTTGTTTAATGTATCATTTAAAGCTTGTGTTTCCTTATTTATTTTCATTTTGGATGATCTGTCCATTGTTGAAAGTGGGGTGTTAAAGTCCCCTACTATGTTTGTGTTACTGTCGATTTCCCCTTTTGTGGCTGTTAGCATTTGCCTTATGTATTGAGGTGCTCCTATGCTGGGTGCATAAATATTTACAGTTGTTATATCTTCTTCTTGGATTGATTCCTTTATCATTATGTAGTGTCCTTCTTTGTCTCTTGTAATAGTCTTTATTTTAAAGTCTATTTTGTCTGATATGAGAATTGCTACTCCAGCTTTTTTTTGATTTCCATTTGCATGGAATATCTTTTTCCATCCCCTCACTTTCAGTCTGTATGTGTCCCTAGGTCTGAAGTGGGTCTCTTGTAGACAGCATATATATGGGTCTTGTTTTTGTATCCATTCAGCCAGTCTGTGTCTTTTGGTTGGAGCATTTATCCATTTACATTCAAGGTAGTTATTGATATCTATGTTCCTATTACCATTTTCTTAATTGTTTTGGGTTTGTTATTGTAGGTCTTTTCCTTCTCTTGTGTTTCCTGCCTAGAGAAATTCCTTTAGCACTTGTTGTAACGCTGGTGTGGTGGTGCTGAATTTTCTTAGCTTTTGCTTGTCTGTAAAGCTTTTAATTTCTCTGTCGAATCTGAATGAGATCTTTGCTAGGTAGAGTAATCCTGGTTGTAGGTTTTTCCCTTTCATCACTTTAAATATGTCCTGCCACTCCCTTCTGGCTTGCAGAGTTTCTGCTGAAAGATCAGCTGTTAACCTTACAGGGATTCCCTTGTATGTTATTTGCTGTTTTTCCCTTGCTGCTTTTAATATTTGTTCTTTGTGTTTAATTTTTGATAGTTTGATTAATATGTGTCTTGGTGTGTTTCTCCTTGGATTTATCCTGTATGGGATTCTCTGTGCTTCCTGGACTTGATTAACTATTTCTTTTCCCATATTAGGGAAGTTTTCAACTATAATCTCTTGAAGTATTTTCTCCGTCCCTTTCTTTTTCTCCTCTTCTTCTAGGACCCCTATATTTCGAATGTTGGTGTGTTTAATGTTGTCCCAGAGGTCTCTCAGACTGTCCTCAATTCTTTTCATTCTTTTTTCTTTATTCTGCTCTGCAGCAGTTTATTCCACTACTTTATCTTCCAGGTCACCTATCTGTTCTTCTGCCTCAGTTATTCTTCTATTGATTCCTTCTCGAGAATTTTTAATTTAATTTATTGTGTTGTTCATCATTGTTTGTTTGCTCTTTACTTCTTCTAGGTCCTTGTTAAATGTTTCTTGTATTTTCTCCATTCTATTTCCAAGAGTTTGAGTCATCTGTACTATCGTTACTCTGAATTGTTTTTCAGGTAGACTGCCTGTTTCCTCTTCATTTGTTTGGTCTGGTGGGTTTTTGCCTTACTCCTTCATCTGCTGTGTGTTTCTCTGTCTTGTCATTTTGCTTAACTTATTGTGTTTGGTGTCTCCTTTTCACAGGCTGCAGGTTCATAGTTCCCGTTGTTTTTGGTGTCTGCCCCCAGTGGCTTGTGTAGGCTTCCTGGTGGAGGTGACTAGTGCCTGTGTTCTGGTGGATGAGGCTGGATCTTGTCTTTCTGGTGGGCAGGACTGCATCAGGTGGTGTGTTTTGGGGGTGTCTGTGACCTTATTATGATTTTAGGCAGCCTCTCTGCTTATGGTTGGGGTTGTGTTCCTGTCTTGCTAGTTGTTTGGCATAGGGTGTCCAGCACTGTAGCTTGCTGGTCATTGAGTGGAGCTGGGTCGTAGCGTTGAGATGGAAATCTCTGGGGAGTTTTCACCGTTTGACATTACATGGAGCCGGGATGTCTCTGGCGGACCAGTGTCCTGGGTTCGGCTCTCCCACCTCAGAGGCACAGGCCTGACACCCAGCCGGAGCACCAAGACCCTGTCAGCACACGGCTCGGAAATAAAGGGAGAGAGAAAGCAAGAAAAAAAAAATAAAATAAAGTATTAAAATAAAAAATAATTATTAAAAATAAAAAAAATTTAAAGTAATAAAAAAAGAAATAAAAAAAAGAAAGAAGAGAGGAGCCAAACCAAAAAACAAATCCACCAATGATAAGAAGCGCTAAAAACTGTACTAAAAACAAAAACAAAATAATGGACAGACAGAACCCTAGCACAAATGTTAAAAGCAAAGCTATACAGACAAAATCACACAAAGAAGCATACACATACACACTCACAAAAAAGAGAAAAAGGGATAAAAATATATATATATCATTGTTCCCAAAGTCCACCTCCTCAATTTGGGATGATTCGTTGTCTATTCAGGTATTCCACAGATGCAGGGAACATCAAGTTGATTGTGGAGATTTAATCCGCTGCTCCTGAGGCTTCTGGGAGAGATTTCCCTTTCTCTTCTTTGTTCGCACAGCTCCCAGGGGCTCAGCTTTGGATTTGGCCCCGCCTCTGCGTGTAGGTCACCTGAGGGCATCTGTTCTTCCCTCAGACAGGACGAGGTTAAAGGACAGCTGATTTGGGGTCTCTGGCTCTCTCAGGCCTGGGGGAAGGAGGGGTACGGATGCCAGGTGAGCCTGCGGTGGCAGAGTACGGCATGACGTTGCAACAGCCTGAGGCACGTCATGTGTTCTCCCGGGGAAGTTGTCCCTGGATCACGGGACCCTGGCAGTGGCGGGCTGCACAGGCTCGCAGGAGGGGAGGTGTGGATAGTGACCTGTGCTTCCACACAGGTTTCTTGGTGGTAGCAGCAGCAGCCTTTGTGTCTCATGCCTGGCTCTGGGGTCCACGCTGATAGCCGCGGCTCTCACCCGTCTCTGGAGTTCCTTTAAGCAGCACTCTTAATCCCCTCTCCTCACGCACCCTGAAACAGTGGTCTCTTGCCTCTTAGGCAGGTCCAGACTTTTCCCGGACTCCCTCCCTGCTGGCTGTGGCGCACTAGCCCTCTTCAGGCTGTGTTCACGCAGCCAACCCCCACCCTCCCCGGCAGGTGAGCAGACAAGCCTCTCGGGCTGGTGAGTGCCGATCGGCACCGATCCTCTGTGCGGGAATCTCTCCGCTTTGCCCTCCGCACCCTTGTTGCCGCGCTTTCCTCCGTGGCTCCGAAGCTTCCCCCTCCGTCTCTGCCAGTGAAGGGGCTTCATAGTGTGTGAAAACTTTTCCTCTTTCACAACTCCCTCCCACTGGTGCAGGTCCCGTCCCTATTCTCTTGTCTCTGTCTTTTCTTTTTTCTTTTGCCCTACCCAGGTACGGGGGGACTTTCTTGCCTTTTGGGAGGTCTGAGGTCTTCTTCCAGCGTTCAGTAGGTGTTCTGTAGGAGTTATTCCACATGTAGATGTATTTCTGATGTATTTGTGGGGAGGAAGGTGATCTCCACGTCTTACTCTTCCGCCATCTTGAAGGTCTCCCTCACATGTTTCTTTCTGAATTATGGTTTTCTCTGGGTATATGCCCAGTAGTGGGATTGCTGGGTCATATGGTAGTTCTATTTTTAGTTTTTTTAAATTAATTAATTAATTAATTTATTTATTTATTTTTGGCTGCGTTGGGTCTTCGTTTCTGTGCAAGGGCTTTCTCTAGTTGGGGCAAGTGGGGGCCACTTTTCATTGCGGTGCGCGGGCTGCTCACTGTCGCGGCTTCTCTTGTTGTGGAGCACAGACTCCAGACGCGCAGGCTCAGTAGTTGTGGCTCACGGGCCCAGCTGCTCTGTGGCATGTGGGATCCTCACAGACCAGGGCTCGAACCCGTGTCCCCTGCATTGGCAGGCAGATTCTCAACCACTGCACCACCAGGGAAGCCCTAGTTTTAGTTTCTTAAGAAATCTCCATACTGTTGTACATAGTGGCTATACCAATTTACACTGCTACCAACAGTGTAGGAGGGTTCCCTTTTCACCACACCCTCTCCAGCATTTATCGTTAATAGATTTTTTTTTTTTTTTTTTTTTGCGGTACGCGGGCCTCTCACTGTTGTGGCCTCTCCCGTTGCGGAGCACAGGCTCCGGACGCGCAGGCTCAGCGGCCATGGCTCAGGAGCCCAGCCGCTCCGCGGCATGTGGGATCTTCCCGGACCAGGGCACGAACCCGCGTCCCCTGCATTGGCAGGCGGACTCTCAACCACTGCGCCACCAGGGAAGCCCCGTTAATAGATTTTTTGATGGTGGCCATTCTGAGTGTTGTGAGATGATATCTCATTGTAGGTTTGCTTTGCATTTCTCTAATGATTAGTGATGTTGAGCATCTTTTCATGTGTTTGTTGGCAATCTGTGTATCTTCTTCGTAGAAATGTCTATTTAGGTCTTCTGCCCTTTTTCGATTGGGTTGTTTCTTTTATTTATTTTTGATAATTTGTGTTCGGAGGAATAAAATAGAAGGCTTAGGGCTAGAGCCTCATATATTTAAATATATTAATAGAGATAGTTTGTGACTTTATAAATACCTGGATGCATTTTCTTCTAGCTATATAGACTCTTTACAATACTGCTCTGTGGTGAGGAGTGATGCTGGTGGTTACTTGTAGTCATGATACATTTTCATAGCACGCAACTAGCATTACCTATTTAATAATGTTAGCTACTTAATAATCCATTTAAAACCTGGGCTATAAATCAGAAGTGGCTGCCATCATAAAGGAAGATTTAATGGATGCAAATTATTATTTTGTACCGTGGTTTTTAACCATTTTTAGATCTTGGAAGTCTTTTGAAAATCTTGTGAAGTCAGCTGGATCTTTTCTCCTGGGCTCACACACACACAAAGTGTTGCAGAAAATTCAGGAGATTTAGAGGAGTCCCCTCTCCCCCGCCCCTTTCCCCCAGCCCATTCAAGGATGACCCAATTTTAAACTCATGATTTTGGAGCTCAAATGTATACTTAAAGTGGTCCAGTCATTCAGTCCTTCAACCGTTCATTCATGAGCTAGACTCTAGGCATTGTGAGCAGCACTAATTTTTAACTCTCCTGACGGTAATAATCTTGTTCAAATTCAAGAGCGCATTTTCATCTTGAAATTAAAGGTATAACTCACATACTGCATGTCGATACCTTATGCTTTTTATGGATTTAGGACTAATTTGGTGTGTCCCAAGAGGATAAACAGCAACTACTGAGTTTTATCCGTATTTCTCTTGCTTTAATACAGCTTTTCTTAATTTCCCTTTAGTTATCCATTTTCATTCTTATCTTTGTAATTAGTCACACCGTTATAGTCACATCATCTTTCCCCCTAAATCTTTATTTCTAACATTTCTTTGTGCTTCAATATAGCAATCATCTTCAGTGCTACACAGTGTTCTACTAAATAGATATATGTCTCTAATGTTGGACATAAAGGTTATTTCCCGTTTTACACTCTTTGGAGAATGTTGCAAATGACTGCTTTAAGTAGTTTTTTCAGTCTTGTCTTAGATTAGTTTCTTAGGATAGATTCTCAAGGATGAGAGCAACGGTTCATTCATTCATGACATTTTTATTAAGCACCTGTTATGTGCTAGGCACAGTCAAAGGCTTGGCCTTTTCCATGACACTTGATTTGCTTTGACATTCTTTCCATTTGTGATAGAGAACTACTTAACCAGTTGAGCTGACTATTAATTGTCCAGCCTAATAGATCCTTGCTTCCTCATTACTCATGGTGAATGCTTAGTAGTACACTAAATGTTTAGAAGTATACTAAAGCGTTGTAAGGAAGGCAGATCTGAAGATATGGCAGTGTGTGGCTAAGTGAGATGTACATGCCTTTAGAACTATTTGCTGTTTGGATTATTTACACAATTCAACATTCTTTTGATGTGATGAGAATTGAGAGATGAAGCTTTGACCAAGAGAGGTTTAGAACACTGTGCAGAGTTAAACATCTTAGGTTAGATAATCACTAAATCACTCAAAACTTTAAATTTGGTTAAAGGAAAACCAAAACATACAGTTTTATTATATATCCAAACCTTTATTTTTTGTGAACATTTATTGGATGCCCCATATGTGCCCCATATGAACCCCATATGAACATTTGAACCATTTATTGGATGCCCCATATGTGCCCCATATGAACATATGAACCCCATATGAACATATGAACCCCATATGTGCCCCATATGAACATTTATTGGATGCCCCATATGTGCTTTTTGTGAACATTTATTGGATGCCCCATATGTGCCAAGAAAACAAATGTGAATATGACATTGCATATTCCTAATTAGCGGGAAGAGACATATATGGAAACAGATACTTGCTGCAGCCCATGATGGGCACCATCAGAGTGTTAATGTGTCAGAGAGTTCAGAGAAACAGAAGATTGTGTCCTTTTACCCAGCTTTTTTTTTTTCCCCCCCGCCCCGTACGCGGGCCTCTCACTAATGTGGCCTCTCCCGTTGCGGAGCACAGGCTCCGGACGCGCAGGCTCAGCGGCCATGGCTCACGGGCCCAGCCGCTCCGCGGCATGTGGGATCTTCGCGGACCAGGGCACGAACCCGTGTCCCCTGCATCGGCAGGCGGACTCTCAACCACTGCGCCACCAGGGAAGCCCGATTTTTGCTCTTTTGATTACAGTATGACTGGCTGGTTGAAAGGAAGTCATTGGTTGATGATTATTTGAAAAGTCACCAGTTTCTTTGTAAACATAATTTTTAATAATCATTGGAAGGAACCAAAGTAAAATAATATAAATGTGCATGCTGTAATTAGCCATAGCAAAAATGTTCTAATATGATCATTTTTTTTTTCAGTCATCTAAGCTAAAGGAGAGCAAAAGAGGTAGTCTGCCCACTTTTCTAGAACACTATAGTGGAGCCTGACAGCTCCACTATAGTGTTAGTATAGTAACCAGCAGCTATGACTGGGTTCAGTCATAGCTGCTGGTTACTAATGGTAACCTCAGATCTCCACATCCATGCTTCTAGTTCCTCAGCGGTAAATTGGGGAATGGCAGTACCCACTTCAGTGCTGCTCTGTGCTCATCTTAGTCCACCTCAGAACAACATTTGCTGCTGTTGTTCTCTTTTTCCTTCTTAAGACACTCTTCTCTCCTAGCTCCTAAGACCCCCCTACTCTACTGTTTTCTTCTCCTACCTCCTACTCCTTTTCATTTGCCTATTTTGGCCTTTTTTTTTCCTGTCTGGTTTCTAAATGTTGGATACCTCAGGGTCCTTTCCCTTCTTTCTATTCATTCCTTTCCAAGGAGATCCCTTAGTCCCATGGCTTTAAATATCGTCTGCATGCTGCTGCGTCCCTGTATGTCTCCAGTCCTGACCTGTCCAGCTCTGAGGTACAGATTCATGTGTCTGATTGGCTCCTGGATATTGCTCCTTTAACATATTTCTAACTGGATCTCTGGATCTCCCCACCAAGGCAAGGAAACAAAGAAAACTTCCCTTTCCCAGTCATCTCCATCTTTGGTAAATGACCTTATATCTGTGACTCATCCTTGAATCTTTCCTTTCGTTCACCCCATACATCCAAGCCAGCAGCAAATACTACCTCAGAATATATTTTGAATCCTTCTATTTCTGTCTTCTCTGCTAGCCATCATCGTATCTTGCCACTTCCACAGACTTCTAACTTGTACCCTTCCTGTCTGTTCTATACATAGCTGCCAGAGTGATTTTTTTTTTTTTAAAGTAAAAATCAAACCATGTCACTTCCCTGTTTAGATCCACTGGTGTCTTCCCATTGAGCTTAGAATAAAATCAAATCTTCTTTCCAGAGCTTACACATCTGGGTTTAATTTCCATATCTAGAAAATAGGGATAATCATGACTTTACCTAGAATATGAACTCCTGGAAGGCACAGATTTTTCTCTGCTTTGTTCATTGCTATTGTCCCAGTGCCCAGAACAGTGTGTGCACATAATGGGCACTTAATAATTATTTGTTGAATGAGTAAACACATTCAGATTATATGGGTCTCCAGAAGCCTTTCTTTTTCCCTCTTTCAGAGCAACATATCATAGCTTCATATTTTCTACTTTATACAGGAAGTCCAGCAAAGGCTTCTGGTGCAATCTCTCCCCCCCGCGCCTCCTTTTTTTTTCCTGGCCCACAGCGGCGGCTTGCAGGATCTTAGTTCCCCAACCAGGGATTGAACCCGGGCCCTCCTCAGTGAAAGCTCAGAGTTCTAACCACTGGACCACCAGGGAATTCCCTCCCCACCCCTGTTTTATTTTTTAGATCTGAGGATACATTTGGGTCATTAGGAGAGGATAGATAAGTAATAGAACAAGAAACAGAATAGAAATTGGAAGGAACCCTGGGTAGGTTACTGCAAAATAGTAGCAACAGCATTTTAAAAATAAGCATTTTGCTATAGAAATCTTGGAATATATGCAGAAATAGTAGAATAGTATAATGAATCCTCGTCTCTTCATAGCCCAGTTTCAACAGTTATCAACTCATGGCCATTCTTTGAGCATCCAGGATTTAATCTGGAAATTTCCCACGGTAAAGAAATACCTGGTCTATAGAAATTTGTATTACAGATGTATCTTACCCTGGGCATTGTTACTATTTTGTAAACCAACTGAGAACAGATTAGATATGATTTTAAGAACTTCAGTTTCTGAAATATCTTTTCTGATTTGCTTTTTGTAGATGCCTGAAATTTTACTATTAGTATAACTGTAAATTTGCAAATCATGAATAAGCCTGAGAAGGGAAATACATGAAGCCCATTAACAGTTATTTATATTTTAGTGTAAACTGATTAATTAGGAGCACGCTTGACTGATAAGTAACGAAGCACAAGCTTTGATAGGAGGCGTAAGATCACAGGGACCTGGGTGGGGGAGGCCTTATAAGGACTCCAAATACTGGTCAAGAGGGTGCTGCTCTGCTGTTTTCCATCTTTTCCTGGAGGTGGTTCTGGCCTCAAAGCCTATAGAAAGAGTTTTCCTTCCAGTCTGGTGGTGTTCCTGTCATCTGTCGTCTGGGTTCCCTTCTGCTGGCTGCAAAGACCTTGTGTAAGGCTGCTGAGGAGGTGATTCCATTCCAGCTAACTCTGCTGCTTGTTTATTTTTAGGTGTCTTGCAATATATTCAGAACTCTCCCTCCTAGTGACAGCAATGAATTTGATCCAGAAGAAGATGAACCTACCCTTGAGGCATCGTGGCCACACTTACAGGTACTTTGAACTACTATTTGTTATAAAAGAAAGATCCATTAACTCATTAGCTGATTAGCATGGGAATTCCTTGAAGGCCTTATTCACCAAGAAATCAAATTAGAGTACATTACTGGAAAGCTAGAGAATGCTTTTTATGTTTCTTACTGTTGATAATTAGGATGCCAAAAGAATAAAATAATAAGCATTATAATGCTTTAGGGTGGGCCCTCCTGGGTTGCATGCTCAGCCAGTGATTTTATTAGAGCTTCTATGTGATCCTTCCTGCTGGAGGCTCAAACAAGAACAGAACTATTTTCCATTAATATTAGTTAGATGTGATTAGGTCACAGAGTACGTACCTCATTTTCAGCAGTTAGGTACCCGGGGGACTTTGAATGCCTGTCTTCAAGATAACCACGAATGTGTTTCTTTAGCCTGGAAGGGCAAAATCAAATTGCAATAGCTATTTCACAGTGTTGTAAGGAAGAGCAATAGCTGAGAAAAATCTTGTGCAAAGGCCAATTTTGCACTCTTGCACTGAGAAGGCCATGTTTTCCAAGCATCCTCATGTGCCAGGACAGATTAGGACCACCCCTGCCTCTCCTTTCCCATTTGTATCGTATTTACTTATCCATACCAGACCTTTTCCATCCTCCTTTCCTGGCTGCCTTCTTTCAAGGCCAGCATTTCTCAAATGAGTAGAACAAGGAAATGTGAGTGTAATGAACCTCAAAGCCATTTTTCCATTCAGTTAGAATGTCCTCAGAGGCTGTGTGACAGCTAGTGAGGAGGGAAGGGATGGTAGAGAAGGAATATGACCATGTCCATTTTCACCCTAAGGCAGAAGTCACTGCATCTTTGTAGAAGTGTGCTCACGGTTACTAGTTGACTTTCTGAAGAGCAGAAAACTATGCAGCAGGGAGATAAGGCCTAGAGATATTCTAAGGGTTTATTTTTTTTCCCCACTTCAGAATTATTGACATAAATTTGCAGCTTTCCCTGTCCTGCTTTGGAAGCTCAAGGTTGCTGCAGATATACATGTAATGCTCTTTCCTCTAGTTATGTGGAGAGCTTTCAGGGGCTGTGTTTTCTCAACTCTTACCTAGGCAGGTAATACATATGTATTCCTGCTACCAATGCCAAAATACAGAGTAAATTAGTTAAAACATTGTAGTTGATTTACTATCTTAGATGCTTTATTTTTTTTATAAGGTGCCAGACATACTATCTGTAATCTAAGAAATTTGCAAAACTACTTGTGCTTTTCATGGTGTATCCCAGATTATGACAAAAAATCCAAAAAGAAAACAAAAAATGGAATTACTGTTTTGAATGGATGGACTTTTTGTCATGTCTTATTCTTGATGCTTGGCACCAGTTCACAGAAGTGCAGTATAGTCTGGAAGAAATTTAAAAAACAAAGCAAACAAAAAAGATACTTTTCTCAGAAAAGTCCTGCATCTTGTGGTTGAAAAGACAGGGAAGGAGATGTCTTCAAAGCTTCAACTTGTTGTCTTGTCTACCTCCTGAAGAAGAGAAAGTAGACCATTCTTGCCATTTGCAGGAGCTTTTTGAATACTCTAAATCATGATCGCCATAGATATAAATTTCCCCTAAAGTATGATAAACTTTATCATACCCAATATTTAACTCAGTATTTCAGTTAATCCTTGCTAAGCTTAATGACTCTATAAAATATGGGTCTAAATTAATTTCTAAAGCTGTTAAGCAGAATTCTGCCACCAAAAATCTTGAGCTTACACTGTGTCTTTACTACAGGAACATTAACCATTAGTTCACCTGCAATGCTTAAAACCAAAGCAACAGTGAGGAGTGATGCTGAGACCTGTACCCTTAATGGATCTGAAGTCACAAACTGTGTTCCAAAACAGGCTGGTTTCATCTGTGTTGACATCTTGTTTCAGCCTGTAGTCCTCTCTCCCCTTCTTTAGCTCAGGGGGAAACATGACATAGGCTGGATCAGGTAAAGAAGCCTGTAAGAGAAAAGAATGAATATATGTATATGTATAACAATCACTTTGCTGTACACCTGAAACTAACATAACATTATAAATCAACTGCACTCCAATAAAATTAAAATTAATTTTTTAAAAAAGAAATCTACTCTTAAAATTCACAAATGAACCTTCATTCATAGCAAAGGCCAAGTCAGAAGGCACTATCTTTTGCTTTATGGAAGTATTTGTACTGGCTCCTGACTTGTCTCACGAATTCTGTGTTTTCTTTGTATATTCTGACTCCACAAATCAGTCACCTTTCCATTTTCACTAATAAGTGGTTTTAGTACTGGCAAGAGCCCTCGTTGAATGTTTAAGAAAACTTTTCTGTTCGTGATAGGTCGTTCATGTCGTGGTGACCCATCACTAAATTCAACATTTTACTTTATGATTGATCCAACAATCGATTTTTCCAGACCCAAACAGCACTTTCTTCAGCTTTTTCACTTTTTCTTAACTCCAGCATTAGCAGTGTGCTGCTGATTCTGGCCCACATTTTGCAAGGAAACACGGTGTTTATTACCAAATCTCTGACAATAGTAGAGAACAACAAAATCACATTATGGTTGTTGGGTGGTTGGCTAGGCTCCTTGCCTCACTGTCTGCTCCTGCACACTCTGATTTTAATTGTGGCTCGTATAAAGTTACTCATTACAACAAATCATGGATCTTTGAGGATATTTAAAAATAAGAAAAAGTATTAAATCTACAAATTTTTAGTTCACATATGTCAAAAGATCTACTGTATGTGTGTCATTTGATCTTTTCTATTATCTGCGTTGGTATCTTTTAAACTGGTATCCCATGGTTATTTTTTGCGTATTTTTTGAAATTGGGTCTGTTTTTATAGTAGAATACAATTTTGTAGGACTTCCATTTACAATTAAGGGATTGTTTTTAATGCTTTACACTGGAGACTGAAAAACCAGAATACTAAAGTCTTTTTACTCGTGTTCCTTGAAGAATTCACTTATGTGACCTTGAAAAGTAATTTATCCTCTGCAGTCCCTAGTCCTTCCCTTTAGAAACTCAAGGGAGATTTTTGATTCTGAGGTAAAATCTGTCTCTTAAAGTAGAGAACATTTATGCTTATTAATTAATATGTCTGAAGTGTTTCCATCAAATTTTTTAAACCATAACTGCTTTCAAGGGACCAGAGGGGAGAGGACATTTTGCCAATCCCACTGGAAAGCCCTGCTTGCCCACAAGTCAGGCCTGGAAGATGAGAATCTCTCCACTTTGTAGGAATCAAAAGAGAGATGAAACCCCTGTTTATGGGTTATTTGAACAAGGCTGATGTTCTGTTTGTAAAACCAAGAGTTGAAAGATTAGTTTATTGGAAAAAGAACAATCCTTCTAGGGGATATTTGAACTCAGGCATTATTATGACTAGAAGTACAACTTGGCAATGTTCAGATAACTGGGAAAGAAGTTTCTTCTGAGTTCAGAGAGAAAAACATAGTTTTATAAAGAAATAAAATCCTAATGTGAATACCTAATATTAAGTGTTAGAGTCTGAAGTCACAAGGTCACTGTGTGACACATTTAGGTTAGTGGTATCTGTAAACTCTTAGGGGGGACCTGAGACCTAATTGTCAGTGGCCTGCAAGGTCAAAAGTAGTTTTATAATAATACTGTATTATTTGCTTCTTTCACTGTGTTGACATTTTCACTAATATTTGTAAAAGCAGTGGTGGTTGAAATTGCTGTTGTGTTAGCACAAATAAGGCAGTTGTGCCCAACTGGTCTAGTAGTCATATTCTTCACTGCCATGCACTTACAATTAAAAAAAAAAAAGCCAATTTCAATCAAGAATGTCCTTGAAGAAGCAGCAAAAATTATTAATTTTATTAAATCTTGACCTTTGAGTACACATTAAAGATAATATTCTTCATGATGAAATGGAAAGTATGCATAAAGCACATCTGCTGCATACTGAATAGTTGTCTTGTGCTAAAACATTTGTGTGATTGTTTGAGCTGCAAGCTAAACTAGCTGTTTTTTCATGAACTGTCATTTTTACTTGAAAGAATACCTGACAAACTATGGTTTTTCTGACTTGGGTATTTGGTGGATGTTTTCTCTAAAACAAACAAACAATTGTTTTACTACTGATAAAATTAAAGCATTGAAGAAAAATTTAGAATTAGAATTTTGAAAAGCTGTATCTTTCCTTTATCTGTTACCTTGAGCTTTACAGCTCCCCAAAGCTTAAAGCCTTTTTTTTATAAAGTTAGAGGTATTAAGGAATGTGACTTTTATTGATACTATGTATGTATGTAATGAAATGTATCAACATTTGAAAAATCTCCATAACTCAGTGAACCAATATTTTCCAGTTGGCCAACGAATGATGTTAGGCAGTCATGCATGGGTAAAGATCATCCAAAGTGCAAGAGAGATGATTGGAATTTAGTTTAATGGTATGAAAAATTCATTGATACAGTTTCAGATTCTACAACTGCAACTTTTCTTCAAGAAATGACTGTCAAGTTCTGGTGTAGTATCAAAGAAAAGTATCTACAATTATGTGAAGAAACTATGAACATACTCTCCCTTTTTCATACTAGTAGATTTGTGTGAAGCTTGATTTTCTTTATATACTTTAACCAAAACAGTATATTACGACAGCTTGAATATGGAGACAGATAAGATTCTGTCTTGTCTTTTGTTTTTTTTTTTTTTGCGGTAGGCGGGCCTCTCACTGTTGCGGCCTCTCCCGTTGCGGAGCACAGGCTCCGGACGCGCAGGTCAGTGGCCATGGCTCACGGGCCCGGCCGCTCCGCGGCATGTGGGATTCTCCCGGACCGGCGCACGAACCCGGTGTCCCCTGCATCGGCAGGCGGACTCTCAACCACTGCGCCCCCAGGGAAGCCCAAGATTCTGTCTTTTCATATGCTGTTAAAGAGATTTACAAAAATAAAAAAGTGCTTCTCTTCCTAGTAACTTTTTTGGAAAATAAATTTGTTTTTCACAAAAATATGTTAGTTATGTTAACATGTGATATATTTTATTGTTCTAAAATAATAAATATATTAAATTTTCTCAATTTTTATTTCTACTTTCATATATATATCTCATGTAAACAGAAAACTTTTTTGAGTCTTCAATAATTTTTCAGTGTAAAGGAGTGAGACTAAAAAGTTCGAGAATGCTGTTTTAGGCAATAATGACAGTAATGACAGTGGTGATATGTGTTAACCACTGTGCAGAGGGCAATATATCTATAAAAAATCACATTAATCTCAGGGATTATCATCCCCATTATACAGTTGAAGCAAAAGACTTTTAGAGAAATTAACTTGCCTAGGGTCACACAGTTAGTGAGGGGTAGAGCTAGGCTTTCAACCCAGTGTCTACCTGTCTCTTGAAAGTCCTGGTTTTGATATACTGTTGTGTACTACACCAGGATTTAATGTATACTTTAACATAGATTTATTTTGCAAAGAGCATAAACAGTGATCCCCCATGGTTTATTAAAACGGTTATTTGAGGTTGCCTCTGCAGATGAGAGTATTCTTACTCTTTGCAGATGAGAATATCCTGATACACCATCATATATTGCTTAGAGGAGTGTAAATTGCCATAAACTCTCTAAAAGGAAATTGGTAATGAATGTTGAAAATCCTGACGTGTTTGGATATCTTTTGATCTAACAATTCTACTTTTAGAAATATTTCCTCATGAAATAATTGAACACGTGCACACTGATGCATGTTATATAATGTACATTCCGGCATAATTTAATAGAGAAGTAATTTTAAAACTACTTAAGTGTCTAAGCATAGGATATTGGTTAAATTAATTATGAGTATTGGAATTATTCATTATATATATGTATAATGGACTGCTTGTAGCTTGAGAATGATGGCTTAGATATTGTTGGCATAAATTGTCCACAATATATTGTTTAGATGGTAAAAGTAGTTTTAAAACTATATTTTATATATATATATATATATTTATAGTACATTGGTATATTGTAGAAGTATAGAGAAAAATTGAGAGTTTTATACATTAAAGTGTTAACAGTGGTTAACTCTTAATGGTGAGATTATGGGATATTTTTATTTGCTCTCTTTGGCTGTGTTTCCAGATTTTACATTTAAAAAGTTAAAAATCACAGCAGCAGCTGTGAGCTACAAGAAAGGCTGGCACTGCTAGTTGAATGATATTAAAACCTACTAAACCCCTTGTCAGTTTTAGTATTAGAGCTTTTTAACGTTTTTGATACTATTCTCAGTGAATTATGTTTTGAAATTAACGATAACCTATTTGTTGCAGCTTGTATATGAGTTTTTCATACGATTTTTGGAAAGCCAAGAATTCCAACCCAGCATTGCCAAAAAATACATAGATCAGAAATTTGTATTACAGGTAAGCACATTGTTGTGGTTGCATGTATTTGTTTTTCAGTTGATAACACTTTATCTCATTTTCTCTTGATGTTTGTTAACAAAATCTTACAGTGACAGTTATATCACCCTGTAAACAAATATATACACATAAGTTATTTTTCATTATTGCCCATTAAAAGTAATAGGTATCTCTTTAGTTTATTGTGCTGGAAATTAATTACATTTTAAACAACAAGGAATGCTAATGCCTAAATCCCTGCAGTTTTCTTTCTTAAAGTTTAATTATAAAGGAATTTCATTTGTATAACCCTAGTTTGTGTGAATCCTATGTAAGCTTGAAAACTTTTATTTGCATAAGGATTTTAAACTATTTCATTCATCTGTTAAAACTGAGTAGGCATGGTCTAGAGCATAGGGAAGCTTTAATAAATAATCAAAGTCAGGGTACTGGTGAGCTTCCACAACTAGGAAGTAGCACAGCTTAACACCTTAAGATTCCCTTGAAGAGATTAACTCTCACCTATCTGTTTGGAACTTTTCAGGATACCTACGTACTTTTCTTGATTTGTAATTTTACATTTTATAACTGTAAATCATATATTTTTACCCCGGAATTGGGTACTTTCATGGCCCTGAATATTTAGGTAGTATCTCCTTGCTCTTGTTAACATTCATCTATAAAAAATGCATACTTGAGCCAACTGATGTATGGATTGTTGTAACTCCTTTCTAAGTGATTAATGAGATGCCTTATGTGGAAAAGAATAAATATCTCCTAGTGAGCCAATATGCAGAACTTCAAATTTAAAGCATTACTTTGGAGAAAACTGATCTCCTATGCTTTACTTGGATAAAGGTTGATAACCTCAGTGATGACCTCGTTCCTTAAATTAATACATTTAGAATTCTGGACATACTAGGTTGAGAAGTCTTGGAAAAGTGAGATTTGATATATAGCTAGAGAGGTAGTAGATAAATAGGTAGATTCACGGATCACTGGGAAATAGGTTGATCCAGACCCTTATCCCAAGTAGGTAAAATGCATTTCAGGCAAAACAAAAGCAAGACATAACAGGTCTGTGTTTGTATTGGAAAGTCCTTGCATTTCTGTAGCACTGTATAGTTGTCAGACCACCTTTACATGCATTATTTAATTTGATTTATACAGCTATCTAGAGGAGACATGGCTAACTTTTGTGCCCATTTTATAGATGAATAAATCTGAGGTCTAGAAAAGTTATCCAGGTTTCCCCAGCACACTTCCTATTCTGGTTTCCTGTCCATTAAACCATGATGCCTCCTTGTGATTCCCTTTACCATAACTTGGAATGACTTCAACGCAGGAGTAGCCCCCGTCTCTCAACACTGATGAAAAACAAGGTTCTCTTACATTTATGGTAAATTAAAGTGCCCGAGAGGATCGGATAATGATTCAACGGTAGACACTGTGTTTAGCTGACATGGAAACAGTAAATCCTGCAAAGGGCCCAGTCAGTGTGCTCTCCGTGGTTGATGGGTACTGATAAAGCTCCTAAAATTAAAACAACAGACATTGGGCTTCCCTGGTGGCGCAGTGGTTGGGAGTCCGCCTGCCGATGCAGGAGACACGGGTTCGTGCCCCGGTCTGGGAAGATCCCACATGCCGCGGAGCGGCTGGGCCCATGAGCCATGATCGCTGAGCCTGCGTGCCCAGAGCCTGTGCTCCGCAACGGGAGAGGCCACAACAACAGTGAGAGGCCCGCGTACCGCAAAAAAAAAAAAAAAAAAAAAACAACAGAGAAACCCAGACTTGGAAGGGACATTTTGGGTTGTCTCTTCTAGTTCTTTACGCCGTGAATCAGTTTTCTTTGAGATCCTGATGAGGGGTGTCCTCTCCTTGCCCTTTTTCAGTGAGAAAGGGCCACATACTCAGGTAGATTGTTCCATTTTTGTTAGAAAGTTATTTTTTATGTTGAATCTCCTTATACCTGATACCTTTTGGCCTTATTTCTTCAGAAGAGTCCCTTAGTATATCACTAGCCCAGGCATAACCTTTCAGGTCTTAGAACACAGCTTTTGTATTTACCTCTTGCCTCTTTTTCTCTAAAACAGCAGTTACAACTCAAATGCCTATAGGCTCATTTATAATAGTCTGGTGGCCAGATGTCAGACAATAGGAGGCAGACCAGCTCCTACTGAAGGGAGCTTTGACTATACCTCTTTCTTAAGTATTGCCAGACATTTTTTTTTTTCCCGAAGAGAAATTTTTTTCTCCCAAATTCAGTTTTTTTGTGAAATTTTCTGATAGTTTTAAAATCCTGTTCAGAATGAATTAAAGCCATCTGCCTTCTGGATCTAGCCTACCAGCTGTCAGTGTGTGTTCTCTGCTCTAGACTGAGTCCTTAGTTCTGTCAACCCTGTCTCATTTGTCAGTTTTTGGTCTTCAACATGTGTCCATTTGTCTTCAAGGATGACATCTATGTCTGAAGACAGTGCCCTGAGCCTGGTCAATCCAATGCAGCTTAGAGTTGGGGGTCTCCATTCCCTTGCCTGGATGCTAGGCTTCTTAAAGGGGAAGTCTCATTAGCTCTTCTTGCTGTTCCATGACACTGCTAACTTAGGTTAATAAGCTTGTGGTCTTAACTGACTTCTAATTTCGTTTTACACATGTTGTCATAAACCCGTTTTCATTTTCCCTTGTTCATTTTACAGTTTGCTTTTTTATCTAGGTGTAGGATCTGACACGTATTCCTATGGAATATCTTATCTCCCCAGCCTTCTGAAGTCTTTCTGGATCTTGATTCTGTCATCCACCTTATTCACTGTGCCTTCCAATCACATCTGTGATTACTAGCGATTGGTCTCATTGAAGTCATTGATTAAAATTGTTAAACTAGCCAGGACTCAGGATAGAGGCCTGTGGCACGCCTTTAGCAACTTCACTTTATTTTAGCACAGATTCACTAATAACAGTGTTTGGATTCCCTCCTTGAGCCGGTTAGAAATTTACCCTAGGATGGGGGCTTCCCTGATGGCACTGTGGTTAACGATCCGCCTGCCAATGAAGGGGACACGGGTTCGAGCCCTGGTCCAGGCGGATCTCACATGCTGCACAGCAACTAAGCCCATGCACCACAACTACTGAGCCTGCACTCTGGAGCCCACGAGCCACAGCTGCTGAGCCCACGTGCCACAACTACTGAAGCCCGTGCACCTAGAGCCAGTGCTCCGCAACAAGAGAAGCCACTGCAATGAGAAGCCCGTGCAGCACAATGAAGCAACTAGAGAAAGCCTGTGCACAGCAACAAAGACCCAACACAGCCAAAAATTAAATAAATAAATAAATATTTTTTAAAAAGTATCTTAAAAAAAAAGAAAAAGAAATTTACCCTAGGATGTCCTCATCCTCGCATTTAAAATTTTTGTTTATAAGGAGAGTGTAGAGACTTCATCAGATGTGATGGTAGAAGCCAGGACTTCATGTTTACAGCATTCCCTTCCTCCATGGGCCTTGGAACTTTATCATAAAAGGAATGCCAGAATTTCCTGGCTCTCCAGTGGTTAGGACTCTGCACTCTCACTGCCAAGGGCCTGGGTTCGATCCCTGGTTAGGGAACTAAGATCCCTCAAGCTGCGGGCACGGCCGAAAAGAATAATAATAATAAAGAAATAAAAAGGAACGCCATTCGTCTGCCACGGGGCATTAGTGAACTTCTGGGGGCTACTATTGGTTTACTGGTAATATTGCCCTAAGTACTTGCAAATCATGGCACTGATCATCTGTCCCCAAGTTTTGTGAGAGACAAGTAATAAAGTATAAATAGTGAAGCTCATCTACTTATGCTTTATGTTTTCAGTCCCTGCCTCATTTTTTCAACTTTTTTGCCTTCTTTATCCTCCCTCTGCTGGACCTGTTGATCAACTCAGCCTTTAGACCAGGGCTCACCTCAGTGCCTGCATCAGTTATGAAAGGGTCAGGCAGGGTATTGGTGGAATTAACGGCACCACTGAGTGGTACTTGAATGTAATCCTGTGACTAACCAGTGCGCTAATTTTCATGATGGGGAGAAGCTCTGGTTGCCTATCAGCTGCCGACTTCCAAATTACCCTGTTCATTCATGTCTGTAACCTGTAAAGTTGGCCTCCTATTCCTTTTCCTTCCCTAAGTTTGCCCCAACACCTTCTAGGAGTGGGGACTCAATCCCCTGCCTGCTTCTCCTAAGCTTCCTTCCTCAAGAGTTTTGGTCCCGACTTGAGACCTGATGGCAATGGGTGAGCCTTTTGGAGCTTGAGCGTTATTGCTGAGATACTATCCTGTTATCCCCCATCCCACCCTACCGTCCTCTTCCTCTGACCACCATGCCTTAACTGTCCTTGAGCTGGCAGGTCCTTCGTATGTCTGTACCGTCTAGTCAGCTCATTCATTTTGCGTACCCTCAGTTTTCCCTCTTTTTTCTCTACCGCATGGACTCCCAAGGTGCTACCTGGTCCTAGCCTGGTTTTCTTGTGCCATGGGAACCCTCATACTTTTCCCTATTGCAAATCAGGATGACATTCACCTTATTCCTTTTCTTTGAGCAGATTTCTTATTCTCTGTGGATTCTCAAAGATCTCAAAAAGAGTTTTCAACTCAGAACTCTTTTATTTAGTAAGACATAATTTATTCTAGCCACAAGATTTACACTTACTTTCTGTAGCAGCTAGCTGTATTCTTTACAGTCTGTTCTGACTCTGATTCCTGCATCCCCCAAAGCAAAATAAGTGGGCTATTTTGGGCTTCCCTGGTGGCGCAGTGGTTGAGAGTCCGCCTGCCGATGCCGGGGACGCGGGTTCATGCCCCGGTCCGCGAAGATCCCACGTGCCGCGGAGCGGCTGGGCCCGTGAGCCATGGCCGCTGAGCCTGCGCGTCCGGAGCCTGTGCTCCGCAACGGGAGAGGCCACAACTGTGAGAGGCCCGCGTACCAAAAAAAAAAAAACAAAAAAAGAATTGGGCTATTTTAACAGGATGTAGTGAAGAGAAACTTAGAAGGCTCTGGATTGGAATCCTTACTCCCCTATGTACTCTAAGTATATTTTAGGAGCTAAGAATATGAGCTGTGGGATAAGAAGAAACTGCATTCAAACCCTGGCTTTTCTGCTTACTTGCAATGTGACTTTCAGCAAGTTAATACGCTTGCTACCAAGCACGAGTTTCCTCATTCATGACATGGGGATAACAGTATAAGTGAGATACTATTCAGTAAAATAAGATATACCCCCAAACTGACAACTGTTAAATCTTCTTAATTGAATTGGCACTATGTATACAAACACAGGCTCCCTACCTTCAGTCTTAAACAGGTACTGAAAACTTGGGCAGATAATTGACTATTCTGAGCCTCAGTGTTTTCTTCTATAAAATGACAATAACAGTCGTCTTTCTTACAAGTTACAAAAAAATAGGCTGTTATGATGATAAAATAATATGACTTGTATAAATGTCTGCTGGTAGCGTATATGGGGCCTAATAATTGCTCATTAAATATCAGTTCCTCTTTTCACATCCTCATATTATGTTACCTGTCCATATTGGTAGGATGTCTTATTTTTCATGATTCCAATATTAGTTTTAAAACTTCCACATTTTGAAACAAAATTTTAAAATTTATGTGAAACTTACAATAAAAATTTTGCAAAGAAGGCTTGAATAAATGCAGAAATGTAACGTAATCCTAGGTGGGAAGACTTGCCATCATAAAAATGCCCATAGACTCTCCAAATTAATCTGTACATTTAGTGCAATTCTAATTAAAATTTCAGTAGTTTTTCTATTTGAAAATTTCAGAGTTCATGAAATAAAAAGTTTTTGAAAAAGAAAACTAGTGATACTTTATTAGACATTAAAACATACTGTAAAGATACATTAATTAAAACAGAATGGTATGGGTACAGGTGACTGGAACATAGTAGAGGCTTGGGTGGAAAAGACCCTTTTTAGTATGCTATAAAACTCATAAAAATATATGAATAAGTAGATAAGATAGATACCTACCTACATACATATATATTAAATTGGTATAATGCTCTGAAGAGGAGATCTGATAGAATTCTATTGACTTAGATTGTGACTGAGCAATTCTGTGAGAAGTAGATGTGTACACCAAGCTATATGTACAAGGTTATTGAATGTATCATTGTTAATGATTATTAGAAAATTGGAAACAATTTGAAAGTTCTTCAGTAGGGGTTGGCTGAATAAGCTGTGGACATTCATTTAAGGAAATATTCATCAGGCTATAAAAAGAATGAGATAGAGCTACACATGATCTGTTTTTAAGTGAAACATGCACATTATGGAACAGTATGATATTTTGAACCCGAGTCTGTTATTTTAGGGAAAAGGAATGTTTGTCTCTGCACTAAAAATTTTGGAAGGAGATACACCACGTTTTTATTAATTGTCTGGTGGGGTGTAAGATTATGTGTGATGATCTTTACTTTCTAATTTCTATTTTTTGCATTTAAATAGTGAACATGTATGTTATAATCAATAAGAATAGTCAAAATATTTCAACTACAGCTACATTCTCATTTTGTTGCCTTGCATTTTTGTAAAACTCAGCCGATTCTGTTCATTAATCTTCCCAAGACTATGTTTTATAAGACTATGCCATTCTTTTATACTTAACATTTTTTTGTATTTCCTTCCTTTTATCATTTGTGCATGTCCTTTTAAAGTCTGAAGCTCAGTGGCAAGCTTCTTGTGTTGCCTCAAGGGCCTCTTTCAATACCTCTCTTTTTAATTCCTCAGCAGGAAGCAATATAGATTAGTGGTTAAGTGTATAGACTGGTTTGGATTCAGACTCTACCATTTTTTAGTGCATGTCCTTGGGGAAGTTATATAACTGCTGTATGACTCAGTTTCCTCATCTGGAAAGTAGATGCAAAATATCCATTATATGATAGTAATTATGTTGTAAGGTTCTTGTGCAGATTTAATAAGTGTATACGTATGTAAGCACTAAGAACAATTCCTGATAATAGTAACTGTTCAGTAAATGTTACACTGCTGCTGTCGCTACTATCTTTATTAGGATCAGTTCCTGTATTTAAGACTTTCTTTACCATTATTTTCTAGAACAGCCTCAATCCAGGAAGTTACATGATGTTAGTCTGTCATGTCTTACCTAGCATGTTATCCATTTTTTGAAATCTAACTTTTACCATTCTAAAAAATCAAAAAACCCTTTGGACTCTGCTTATATGGTTCTTCGTGGGCTGTTGGGATTTTTAAAGATGTTAAATATGGTCTCTTGTCCTTGAATTCTCATCAGTTCCACTTCACCAACTGATTTCTTCCAATCAGTGTTAGAAGTAAATGTTTAATCAGTGCCAGGAGCATGTACTTTTTAGTGTGTAAGAACCAGGGAAAGCGCATTCAAATCTTTACAGAGGCCAGACAAGTGATACATAATGAAGTAGTCTGGGTGTAACAGAAAGGAGTTGATGGAAACAGTGGTGACCTAGAGAGCTCGGACCCTGCTGCCAATCTGTTCCTGTTAACTGTTGGCTGATTGCTAAGTGGGCCAAGTGTTGCTAGATTCTTCTGATTTTTTAAGAGAACCTGGAAATCTAGATTTTTGTAATGGGCCAGTCAAAATCGTCAGTGACTTGTACCTTTGAAGGGTTTGCTCTTTTTTATTTCAGAATGGACTACTTTGTTTAAATTTCGTAGTAATTTTTGTTAAATCTAGATTTACATAACCTTTAGCACTTCTTATGTACTTAATCTAAGTCTTTACATAAGGAAGCTGTCAGAGACTTATCAAAGCTAGTCGATTGATTAAATAGTGCCCTTGTGTCCATGGTAATGTTGTTGATTTTAGACTTAGGTAACTTAGCTATAAGTGTGTTGGCTTGTCTAGGCTTTGGAAACAACCTTGTCTATTCCCAGTAAAGATAATTTTCATCTGCATTAGGGTGGTTGAGAAAATGGTTTCTTTATGACACTTCCCTCCCCCAAGACCAAAAATGAATTGCCAAACCTTGAATTACGTCACTGGGTGAATTGTCGTGGTAAGAGTTTAGTAGCATATCTCTAAAGACTGCGTTCAACCACTCTGCAAGTCTGAAAAGTAGTCAGTGGTTGCTAAGAGATGTACTATTCAAGTATCTCCATAAACATATGTACTGCTGGAGGTGGCTCCTTAGTAATTTGTACTTCACATTTGTGGTTATATTTAGCTGAAAGGTACTGTAATTATCATGCAAATTATGCAAATCATCCAGCCTGTCCTTAAAAGTGACCTTTTGTTATTGTGTTTTAAAAACTGAAGACAAATTGGACATGATACAAAACCAACCCATGAAAAAATGTTAGGTTCTTAACTGAAATAAAGTTCACGAGGCCTTGAATCTCAGCTCTACAAGTTCCTTGAATATGTCAAAATGCTTACATTTCTCTCTCAGAGTCTATAGCAAATAAAACTTTAGAGAGTTTATTTCTACCAGGAATTTTATCAGATAGACATAAGCAGTTAACAATAAATTGCCCCATCCCATCCTGTCCAACCTATAACTCAAAAACCTTAAAAAAGGGCTGTACTGCTCTGACTTCTGCATCCAGAGCCAGCTTGGTAGGCAAGCAACTCGTGCAGGGGCAGCGGGCCCTGTGCTTAGAAGGACCTTTTTCATGGTTTAACGCTTTGCTGTTGCTGTCTTGAAATTCTTAGTACTTTTTGAACAAGGAGCAGTACGTTTTCATTTTGCGCTGGGCCCACCAATTATGTAGCTAGTCCCTGCCTGTATCCCACTAAGTGCATGATTATGTACCATAGCAACTCTTTCTTGAAATGCTGACCGAATTAAAAATTTAAATCGCAGGGTTTTCTTGAATCAGTTGGAATAAGTGCTTGAGGGAGAATAGAATGGACTTTTCTACTTTGTAGGAAAAATGCTGAAATTAGGAGAGAAATAAAAGCCTGTGACTTGGTAGAGTTGTTCATGTTTGTATGACTGACACCTTTGAAATGTTTATACGGAGTTATAGGGGTCCTGAAGTCAGAACTGCTGGAAGCTTATAATGTGCAACATTTTGATTCCTTGTCCACGCTGTGCTCGCTCAGTGGTTGCCCATAGGTCAGTTCATTTCATAATGTTGGTCCTCTTGAGTTGTTACGATTCATGGGAGTCAGGCTGCCGCTGGCTCTTCTTTCTTGGTTCTGGGCTGTTTTCTCCAGGTGCTTTATTACTTGATCGAGATGAAGGTATTAGGAAGATAATTTTTTTTCACCTAGCAGAGTAGCTTAAGTGAAAAACAAAGCCAGACATGTAGAGATCTGATTTTAGTTTGGTTTAAAACATTGAGAATACTAATTTCATTGATTATTTACTCTTTTTTTTACATGAAATAGCGCTGGGCAGTTGCTTCTTTATGTAGAAGAGGGTAATGGGCTTTTTGTTTCAAGTCTTTTGCTCATATGGTTTATAAAGAAAAATAGCAAGCCCTGCCTGATCCTTCCCCAACCCAGAGTCTCATTCCCTATAGGTAACCACATTCAAGTCTTCTAGCTGTTTCCTCATATGTATCTCCATAATTCTAAAGAGCACTCTTACTGCCCTTTGTTGATTTTTTTCATCTGTTCCTACTATAAGCCACTACATGTCTCCCTCTATTATGTCTTTCCAATGCAGTTATGTCACAAAATTTAATTCAATCAAATTGTAGTGTTTGCATTAGTATGACTGTGTATGTGTTGTTCAGAGCCAAGACACACATTATGCTATAATTACATTTCTTTTCTTGTAGGGCTTTTTTTTTTTTTTAACCCCTAGAATTAGTAGTTGCCTTATTTTTCACTTGCTTGCTTTCTTATGTAGTCGTCATTAGTATATCCCTTAGTTCTCTGAGAGCACCATACAACTCTTCCCAGTCTGGCCCACGCTGATAACTAGTCTTTTTTTTTTTCCTCTTGGAGGCCTTTTTTCTGGAGCTCCAGTCATCCTGCTCTAGTTGGCACTGGTTGCTTTCTCTAGGCTGTATCTGCAGTGGCCATCCTGGGACTTAGCTTTTCTGGACTATGTCTTTATTTCCTTGGTTTCCTCTCTTTCATTTTGGTGGGATACATACTCTAAATGCTTCCTAAGAAAGCATGAATGGGATGTAAATTTTTTGAGCCCTGCTTCTCTGAAAATGGCTTTATTCTACCCACATACTTGGTTGATGTTTTGGCTAGGTTTGGATTTCTAGGTTGGCACCCATCCTCCCTCAGCGGTTTTAAGGAATTGCTCTATTGTCTTCTAGCTTTCAGTGTTGGTGTTGAGAAGGCCTGTGCCAGCTGAATTCCTTATCCTTTATAGTGACCTGTTTTCTCTGTAAGCTTTTGTGATCTACTCTTTGTCCACAATGTCCGGAAACTTCAAAGTGTTGTGCTTTGTTCATTTATTGTGCAGAGGACATAATGGCCCTCATCTGTATTGAAACTCATGTACTCATGTCCTTTTTTCCTAGAAAATTACATTGAATTATTTCTCAGATAATTTCCTTCTCTTTATTTTCTCTGTTTCTCTGTCTCTGTACCCATTTAAAATGTCTGTTAGTCATGTGTTGGACCTTTTGGATTGATCCTTTAGTTTTCTTATCTTCTTTCTTCTGTTACAATCTTCATCGTTTGGTTATACTTTCAGCATAGATTTGCTCATTTTAATGTGCCAGTCCTTCTGAAACTTTTATTTCTGTTACATCTTGAATTTCCAAAAGCTCTATTTTATTTTCTGAATATTCATCTGTAATAGCATTCTGATTTTGTTTCAAGTATCTAGTAGATTTGTTTATTTCTGGGGATGTTATAGGTTCATTTTTTGCAGTTTTTTTCTGCTCCTTGTAGTATGGCTATTTCCTCTGAGTTCTTTATGATGGTTTGTTTTGGTCTCTACCTTTTATGTTAGAGTGTTTGGTGATCTTTGACAATATTCATAGTTATACGTTAGTCCAAAAAAAGCCTCCAAGAGGGCTTCCCTGGTAGTGCAGTGGTTGAGAGTCCGCCTGCCTATGCAGGGGACACAGGTTCGTGCCCCAGTCCGGGAAGATCCCACATGCCGCAGAGCGGCTGGGCCCGTGAGCCATGGCCGCTAAGCCTGCGCGTCTGGAGCCTGTGCTCCGCAACGGGAGAGGCCACAACAGTGAGAGGCCCGCGTACCACACACACAAGAAAAAGCCTCCTAGAACCTGTGTCTGTGAGTGTGAGTGTGAGTGTGTGTGTGTGTGTGTGTGTATGCGTAAGTGGGAGACACTTGGCACATTAGGCAGAGGCCTTGCCATTTCATTGAGAAACCTTCAAATTTTAGTATATCTGTAGGTGTTTTCCTCTTGAGGCTGTCAATTTCCCCAAAAAGGGACCGTCTAATCTCCTGCCTCAGTCAGAATTGAGAGCTTAATCAGGGAAGGGCCTGGCAAAGGTCATGTTCTTCAGCATGCAGAATTTTATTAAACCCCATTATTTTCAATAACTGTTTTACTTTAGCTATATCTGATATCCCCAAGACTAGAGACTTACTCATTTATTCCCTCCAGACCTTGATTTTCAATCTTCAGTACACTGCATGGGACAGAGGATCTGGGAGGTCTTGTTACTCTTTCTCCAGGCTTTCAGTCAGTTCTGCTGTTTGTAGCTCCTCACACCCTTGACATCAAATATATCTGGTGGCTTCAATTCTTATGCCTTTTAATGGTTCCCTGGTATGAATTGGCTTGCTTCTTGTTGGCGTCCCTCCCTGCTGGCAGAATGGAAAAACATTTAGCAGAGTGGAGAAAGAGGAAACCTAAGATAGTTACCCCTTGCCATCTACTTTCCATCTTTGAGAGATGTACAAATTTGTCTAATCTTCTCTCCAATCCTTTCTGCCCCATGGATTTCTTCCATTTTTATTCTTTTTACTCTCACTTCAGGGAGTGTTCAAGAGGAGAGAGGTTCAATCTCCCAAGTCTAACTGAAAGACCCTAACTACCTTTTTCATTTTGCCCTTTTAATTTCACTGTAGATTTATTATGAGGTTCAGGGGAGGTTCTTTGGCTAAATCACTAGGCAGTTCATCACTGTCTGTTAGTTTCAGGAAGGCTGATTTTGTAAACTAGGAGACAGCATGTTGACAGGTCTGTCTTTGCTCTGTAATCACCCTGGAAACTCCAGCTTCGCTTCTTTGACAACAAGTTGCCTGTTACACTGTAGGGAGCATAGTCTACCTAGGCATTTACAAATACTGGATTATGTTTTTCATTGCTTTTTTTTTTTGTGGGGAGTGTTTGAAGTGCATATATGACTAAGCACACAAATATTACTTTGTTTTGGAAATTAGAGCTCATCCCACTCTCTCCTCTGTTTGGACCTGTGCACTGTTCTACCTTTTCTTTTGTCTCATACATCATGAAATCATCAAGAGTGTGTTCTGTAGAGCAGCAGAAAATTAGTTTATATACTGCAATTCATCTTTCTCAAAGAACATAGAATATATAATATTTGTGGCTTTAAAACTCACTCAGGTTAGGTGCCTGGTAATACATTTTCTTTGAGGACCTAATGGAAACATTAGTTAAATAATTTTTGTTTAATTATTATGTGTTCATTAAACTCTTAAAGATTAACAGTACAGGGCTTCCCTGGTGGCGCAGTGGTTGAGAGTCCACCTGCCGATGCAGGGGACACGGGTTCGTGCCCCGGTCCGGGAGGATCCCACATGCTGCGGAGCGGCTGGGCCCGTGAGCCATGGCCGCTGAGCCTGCGCGTCCGGAGCCTGTGCTCCGCAATGGGAGAGGCCACAACAGTGAGAGGCCTGCGTACCGCAAAAAAAAAAAAAAAAAAAAAAAGATTAACAGTACATAAGCATGGTTGATTCAAGTTTTGCTAAAAGTACACCCCCTCAAACCTTCTCCTACGTTAGTTGCAAATTACTCATTAAGCCCTTTTACAACACTTGAAAATAGAAACCAACTAAAAAAATAGAACTCAAAGGATAATTATTTCTATTAACAAGGAATGGAATGAGTAGGTTAGAAATCTTCTGTCATTTTATGCAGGCATTAGGTAAGAGATACTGAGCCGGTGGGGCCTTTTTTGCCCATAGCGTTCACATCTTTCTTTCTTAGACCGTTTCTTGTGGAAATGTGTAGTTGACTTGCTCATTGCTTTCCTGTGGACTCCAAGTTTGTTCGTGTGTGTGTGCACGCGTGCATGCGTGCAGCAAAGAGGACAATCCCTGGTGTGTGCAGAGATTGACTGATTGACTGGTTGATTCATTGCATGACAAAGTAGGCAGAGAGATGGCAGGTATTTTAACCACATCTTCTGTTTAGATAGGCTGCTGGTGGAGGTATGTGTTATTGAATCTGCCATGAACACTTCCTTCACCTCTAACTCCTAATTTCTTCATGGATGTCACTTCCTATAGCAGCCTTCCCTGATCACTCCACTTCTCCCAAACAGAGTAGATGTGTCTGCTATGTATTTATATAGTATTCTGAGCCACTTACCATGCTGCTTATTTCCCTGTATCCCTCATTGCGTTAGGCTCTGTAAAAGCAGTGTTGCGCATCATTGTATCCCTGACACCTTGCCCAGTGACTGGCGACATGCTCATTTGAAACATTCATTGTTTGAATGGATGCATGACATTGTACAGTCAAAAATTTTGTCTGTCTCACTGCGCAGTTTTGAAGACTATTCTTCAGTTTGTGCTTTCTGCCATTATGTAAAGGGATTTTTTTTTTTTTTTTTTTGTCTGTAACTCTGTCTTTTGTTCAAAGAAAAGCTCCAAAGTAGATGATTTATTTGATTACTGCCCACTGCGTTCTTCTGCTGTCGGTCTCAGCCTCAGTCTTAATCACCTGAAATCATGCTTTAGTCTGTCCTGATAGCTTTTTTTGGTAATTAGGGTAGTCTCTTCATTTGTATGCTCTCTATATGCTCTTGAAATGTTTTGCTATGAAGTCAACATTAGAACTATGAGTTTTGTTTTATTGCAATGATAATGAAGGTATGAAGAACTCAGTAAAATTCAAACCAGTCTCCAAGTTTGTTCTTCAGCTAGAGGAACCTGCCCACTTTTGTTTAAAAAAAAAAAAAAAAGGCAGCTTAATGAGATGTAATTCATATACCATAGAATTCAGCCTTTTAAAGTTTACAATTTGATGTTTTTTAATATATTCCACAGAGTTGTGTAACCGTCACTGTTATATGATTGCAGAACACTTTTCATCATTTCCCAAAGACACAGCCTACTCATTAGCAGTCACTCCTCGTTCTGCTCTCTGTCTCTATGCATTTGCCTATTCTGGACATTTCACATAAATGGAATCATACAATATGTGGCCTTTTTGTGTATGGCTTCTTTCACTTGGCATGGTGTTTGAGAGGTTCATCCATGTGGTAACATATTTTTGTATTTCATTCCTTTTTACGGCTGCATAATATTCCACTGCAAGCACACTTTGCAGCAGTTGATGGGCGTTGGGGTTATTTCCACTTTTTGGCTGTTATGAATCATGCTGCAGTGAACATTCATGTACAAGTTTTTGTGTTGACATATGTTTTCAATTCTGATAAGATGGGATCTTATCAGGATTCAGTTATTGCCGTTAGATTACAAATGATTGGGAACTTAAAAATAATGTTATTCATGCATAACATACATATGGAAATCGTAAGTGTTTACCTCAGTGGTGAACACACCCATGTAATAAAAGCCAGGATCTAGAAAGAGAACATTGCCAGTATCGTTGGGAACTTTGATGCTTGCTTTGGTGTGGGTTATCTAAATTTACTTGAATGCTCTGGCAGAGCTGAAAGCTTAACTATGTATTTGGAACATAAGCTCAGTAGATGGCTTATTGTATAGAATTGCGGTGATTGAGGTAATGGACTCTAGGGTCTCAACTGCTTGGGTTCAAATCCCAGCTCTACTGCTTGAGACCATGCGCAAGTTACTTAGCATCTCTCTGCCCCAATTTCCTCTTCTGAAAAATGGGAGTAAGACTACCTCCTAGGGAGTATTAATATAAGTAGATTGCTTAGAAAATTGCCTGATGATCATACTAAGTGCTGTATATGTGTTACCTATTATTATGATTATTGTTATGATTGTTATTATTGTGTATATCTTCTCTAGAGTATAAGCTACCCTTGTCTGACTTATTTATCACTGTATTCCCAAAGACTAGCACCATGCCTGCCACATAATAGATTTTCAGTAATTTTTTGAGGAAGGAAGGGAGGGAGGGAGGGAGGAAGGAAGGAAGGAAGGAAGGGATTTTAAGTGAGTGGCAGAATTCCCAAATCCTTTTCTGAAACTGCTTTTGACAGCGACACTGTCTTTTATTTACAACAGCTTTTGGAGCTGTTTGACAGCGAAGACCCACGGGAACGGGACTACTTAAAAACAGTCTTACACAGAATTTATGGCAAGTTTCTTGGTCTTAGAGCATTTATCCGAAAACAGATTAACAATATTTTTCTAAGGTAAGTGGAGGGTGGGGGGAGAAGGAGAAGTAAAGTTGGTGGTTTTATAGAAGTATTAAGTAAACCTCAAATATTTGACCATAGTGTACTGACTTTTTCTCTTTCTTCTTTTTCTTTTATCTCCTCTCCTCCCCTCCCCTCCCCTCTTCTTTTCTGTCTCTTTTTAGGTTTGTTTATGAAACAGAACACTTCAATGGTGTAGCTGAACTGCTGGAAATATTAGGAAGGTAAGCACATTTTTATCTCATTGCTAATCTCAGGTGAATGTCGTTGTGACAGGTTCAGGTGGCACAGGGAAATGCTACGCCAAATCCCTTGCTTGTATGTACGTTGGGTCTCATCTGTGCTTATAGCATGTTACCCAGCTCACTCTACAAGACACAGTTTTGTGTTTCCCTTGTTCCATAATTATGAATTGCTATTTTTTTGGAATGACTGAAAGAGCTAACAGTTTATTCATTATTCATCTAATTGCAGTCAGGCCAGTTACATCTTATTCTTGTCAGTTTCGTTTCTAGGCTACCTCTCCTCTGCCATAATTTTTGAAAGTAAGTTTATAATAAGTTAGAAAGATTGCCATTTTCAAAGAGTCCATGTACCCAAGTCAAGTTCTTGAACAGCTGCTGCCTGGAGTAGTGGAATGAATTGGAAAGAGACAGCTGTTGTGTGGGTTTCTACACACAAGAGAGCTAATGTAACTGGACGATGTGATTACTTAGTCTCTCCTCGTAATATGAGGAGAGAGGGAAGGTGGAGTCACACGGTTCTCTCTGGGACTTCCCATAGTTGGGCTCTTTACCCAGGGGTAATCTTGGCCTGGGCCAATTTCAGGAACGGGAAGGAATGATGTCTGGAAATGGAAAGGGTCATGAGTGAGCAAGGCAGGCGATTATTTGGGGAAGGAAAAGAGGGAAGGAAAAATAAAGAGTTGTTGATACAAAAGCTTTTGGGAACTATCCAACTAGGTGTGAGATCTCAGGAGCCTTTGCTGGGAGATCAGAAGCAAATTTCCTTCCTACTTAAAGATATTCTTTAAAGCAACTAAGAAGTCTTGAATGCCACTGGGGTGGGTTTTGGGTTGTTCTGGACTAAACATAAACTGATTAAGATTTAACCTAATCTCACAAGAACAGTGTCTCAATTTAGCTTGTTGTGGTAACATTGCTAATTCATGTCTCTTTTCTTTTTCCTAGTATTATCAATGGCTTTGCTTTACCTCTTAAGGCAGAACACAAACAGTTTCTGGTGAAAGTGTTGATCCCTTTACACACTGTGAGGAGCTTATCACTCTTCCATGCCCAGGTAGAATTTTGTACAACTACTTTTGGAAGCAAAATAAAGTTTGTAAACCCAGTGTTTCATTGATATTGTTATTTACTTAATTTACACAAACAAAATGCTTGTTAAAGCTTAAAATATTCCCCAAGGCAAATAAAAATGTGTATATATTTTCCTATGTATAGGAGTATCATGGGAATATTTTTCACGTGGGAGAAGCATTTGTTTAATCATATCATTTTACAGAGAGAACTTAGATACTTGCCCAAGTTCACACAATTATATACTGAACAGGTTGCATATAATAAAATGTAATGGGCTTTTCAGATTTGTACCTTTGGACATGTGTAATCATTTTGGGATGTTCTTGAATCTTTTAGCTCATCCTCATTTTGCATTAGTCTATCCTTGCCCTTTGCCCCCTCTTCTAGTTCATCCACCATTTCTTTCTCACTTTCTATATACAAATAACACTCTCACAAGTAAACAAATCAATCAGTATTTTCACTTACTTTTATTTTTAGCCTCCATTACTTTAAAAAGCACACCCTGTCTAGTCCCCACTCTAATTTCCCTGCTAAAACTGCCTTGCATGGTAAGCATGTCAGTAGGAGGTAGATAAATGATCTAGTGGCATTTTAATTTTACCAGTTCAAACCTCTGACACCCTCCTCCTTGCAATGGGAATGTTTTGGGTTTGCATAAAAATGTAACACATTTTTCAGAGTGGTGTTCCTCTTTAAATGTGAAATGCTGTGTTTCGAGGAAAAATTAGTCCATATGCTTCTAATTTAGAACACCATCAAAATGTTGTTTCGCAAGGGTGGATTTCTTGTCCAAGAATCTTTACGAGCCCTTTTGCAGATCTTGTCTCTAGTTTTTGAAATAGGATATCACACTTCATGATCATTTACAAATTCTTACCTCGATGAGTTAGCATCAGATGTAGAACTCTTCATGTTTGTCCAGGGCTCTACCTGTGGCAGGTACAACCTTTTATCTTTCCATGAAGCTGCTTCAGTTTGCGCGTGCCATTTCATGCCACCAGCAATGTTTTTAATAAGTGCCTGCTTCTCATATAGGGCTCTTCTGGAACCACAGTAAACCCCAGTACTGTTGATGTTCCAGCAAAGAGAAAAGAAGCCCATGAGATGTAGCTCAAACTATATGTAGATGAGATACTTTCAGAATATACTGGATGTGCTGTTTCACCTCTGCTTTTCATTAGCTGAATATTTCATGTCCCAATATTCTCTTTAAAAAAATTTCCCTGGAGCCTTGTTAGTGTCAATCTTTGGCTTGAAAAAGTAGCTTCATATTTTGCTTTATATATATTTTATTTTAAAAATGAATTGAATGTGAAGTTATTAAAACCAGACTCTGGAAACTTTTTAGGGCTTTTTAATAATACATCTCTGAGCCCTGAGTATATAGAATTTCCAATTTTGTCTTTTGTCTGTTCGTTTCTCCAGCTGGCATATTGCATAGTACAGTTTCTGGAGAAAGATCCTTCACTCACAGAACCAGTAAGTATTTTTTCCACAATTTCAAAAAACTTCAGAAAGACCACTTTTCATGGTGTATAGAAGAAAATTAACTGCAATTTGTTTTTCTCCTTTTCATTTTAGGTTATTAGGGGATTAATGAAATTTTGGCCCAAAACATGTAGTCAAAAAGAGGTAAGTGCTCAATGTCAGTGTGTTAATAGCTCACTAGAGCACTGAGATAATAAGCGTGTGTAAAAATGCATTATCTCCTCTAATCCTTATTGTGACTCAGCAAGGCAGGACTGTAAATATTCTCATTTTACTAGTTAGGAAACTGCTATTTAGAGGTTAAGTAGCCTACCTGGGTATGCTAAGCACAGGTGATTAGGCCACACCCCGCCTCCCTGATGCTTGAACCCTGGGCTGCTCAGCCCTGGGTGAGCCCAAGGCGGACCCCAGTCATGTGTCCAACTGTCTAGCTCTACTGATGTCCCCTTCCTAGTGACCACCTACATAATATGAAGGTTTTCCTGTCACTGTTGATAGATGCTACAGCAAGCTGCCCCAATACCTACTTTAAAGCATCATGTAGGTGGGATCTCACTATGCACAATCTTAAAATATACTACAGACCTTTAGTTTCAGCTGTTCACAAGTGGCCCTGGAAATCTCTGATCTACAATCATTTGTACTTTTGCCAAGACCTAAGTGAGCGTGTGCTGTGTGAGGTTTCCGTGGAGGAAGTGAAGCTCTTAGCCTCGCGGTGAGCCTAGCTGGCCACCAGATCTGCACGCACTTTTCTGAAAGGTTAGAAACCGTATGGAAAATGGCCCACAAACAAAGGTCAGCTGTTAGTTTTTCATTTGGAGAGTATTTTGGAAGAACTTCAGAATGTTTCTCAACAAATGGCAAGGCTCGACTATATTTCGCTTTTAACAGAAACACCCTCCTTCTCAAATCAGCTACAATTCTCCAAAACCCTACTTTACACATTTTCAGAAAATCATCTAATTTCTTAATACCTGTTAGGTAAGATTAAACTATGCATTGCTACCCAGATGCATCTCAAGATATGAAAACGTCATGTTTTGTACTTTAATTGCAGGCTTAATTTTTTTTCTAGGCAATTATTTCTTCATGCCTAAATAGGAAAGTGGTTTTAACTTCTCTGTCAGTTTTCCATTATATTGGAAACGAGTGACCCTACTATTGATTTGACTCCATTTTGTGATCTAAAAGCTGTGGTTTTGGAGGCAGATGGTACTGAGGTCGCAAGATTCATTGTGCTCTGTAGCGAGTGAGTGTGTTCATATGTATATGTGTGTAAGTGTGGAGATTGGGTCCGTGTGTGCTGAGGGGTTTAAAGTGGCGTGTGTGTGTGGCTGAACTTCCTCATTTGTCTCTCTGACTCTGTGTGTTCTGCGAACTGGTGTCTCTTAGAGGAGCGCCTAGCACATAGCAGGGGCTGTAAACGTTTGGCAAATATCTGCGTGTGCTGCCGCTGTGAGCTTTGTCCATCGTGCCGGAGGGCCACTTGCCCACTGTTTTAAAAATATGGAGGAGGGGAGGAGAGCCCCAAAGGGATAGTCCCGTTTCCCAGGGCCCTGCTGCAGTGTGTAAGTACCCCTCATTCTGTATAATAGATGTAGCACATAGAGTATTTTTTCCAAAGTAAATAGAATCACATTTTCAATGCCGAAGGGAATTTGTTCTTAACAAGTACTCTCTGGTGAATTCCTTGTGAAATGAACATCTAACATAAGTTAAACCCTGATTTGTTTTGTTCATGTTTGGTTTTATGTATAAATTTTCATTATATTAAAACTGCGCAAAACCCTCATTATTCCTCTTTGTCCATATGGATTTTTTAATCAAGCACCTGACACTTTGTGTTTTGCCTGTACTTCCAGGTTATGTTCCTTGGGGAGCTGGAAGAAATATTGGATGTGATTGAACCTTCACAGTTTGTTAAAATCCAAGAACCTTTGTTTAAACAAATTGCCAAGTGTGTCTCTAGCCCCCATTTTCAGGTTAGTAATAAGAGGATGTGAGCCAGAGTGGCTTATAAAACATGTATTATTTTGGTAAAGTTTCATTGGTATTGAAAGAAATGTAATGGACACTAACTAATGTAATGGACACTAACTGTTGTGGGGGTTTTTTGTTTTATTTATTTATTTATTTTTGCGGTACGTGGGCCTCTCACTGTTGTGGCCTCTCCCGTGGCGGAGCACAGGCTCTGGATGCGCAGGCTTAGCGACCATGGCTCACGGGCCCAGCCGCTCCACGGCATGTGGGACCTTCCTGGACCAGGGCACGAACCCGTGTCCCCTGCATCGGCAGGCGGACTCTCAACCACTGCGTCACCAGGGAAGCCCTACCTGTTGTTTTTATTGGCTGATTTTTCACACGATAACAATACTTTTGGTAATCACCACCTTCATCTTGAACACTTGCTACATGACAGCCGCTGTGATGGTGCTTTCTGTCCAGTAACTTGAATTCTCATGACCACTCTGCAAGGAGGGCATTATGATTTTTACAGATGTAAACACTGACCCTCAAAGTGGTAAAATAACATGTCTCAAGTAAAAGGGCTGAATAAGAGGTGGACTGGTAGGGCTCCTATAGTGTGTAAGAGAGAATGCTGAATAAAGCTTAAAAGAAAAAGGGAATGCTGATATTCTAGACTGTGCTAGATGTTTTACATACGTTACTCCTAAACTTCAAATTATCCTCTGAGGCTTTCCCCCCACTTTCTAGATGAGAAAAATGAGGCTCAGAGAATGATTTGCTCAAGTTCCCCAGTTAATAGGGAGTGGGGAGTCACATAGGCGTCGCTCCTGGTGAAAGCCCGTGCCCTTCCTGTGGCACCACTCTGCCTCCTTGTGGCCGCTCTGGGAGAACACAGGGAGGGTGAGCCTGGGCAACCCTTTTCTCGACTGGGGACATTTTAGCAGTGCTGTGGGACCCACACTGGAGAGAAGAAGGTGATCTTGGGTGAAACACGTTAGGTTTTATACTTTGGCTGTCTCACCAAAGGTCCAAGTCACAGACCTAGAGAACTGACTCTTTATATACTGCCTATTGATTTGAAGAGACTGTTCAGATTGTATTTGGCAGCACAGAACCCCATTGCTAACATGGGGGACTTGATGGTGGACTTTTCTCTGAGCTGTCATTATCCTGCATAGTTAGACACTGGCTGTAGTTGTTGTTTTAATTTTTGACCTAAAGACATCTTAGTATGTCAAGTCAGTGATCTTATGACAACTTTGCGATTGTACCACAAAGCCAAAAAAACAAAAAAAGAGTAGAAACCATTACATGAACCATTACCTTCAGATGATATGACACGTCTAGATTTTTTTTAAAATGCGGGACACTATGTACATGTTTTACATATTACACATGGCCTGTGGTGCTCAAATATCTGGATTGTTTACCTTATTTTTCAGTTTTTATCATGTGTTTGTGGTAATGGAGGGCAAAGAGTGGGACTCTCTTTTCAAACGAGTACCACCAGGAAGCCTTAAATGAAGCTCAGAAGCTTGGAAAGGAGACAGACTGTCATAATTAGCTAGGGCTGTGTCTTAGGGCTACTCTAACAAAATACCACAGACTCTGGTGGCTTATAAACAACAGAACTTTTTTCTCACAGTCCTGGAGGCTGGCAGTCTGAGATCAGAGTCGCAGCACCGTTGGGTGAGGGCTCTCTTCTGGGTTGCAGACTTCTTGCTGTATCCTCACATGGTGGAAGGGGCTAGGGAGCTCTCGGGAGCCTCTTTTAAAAGGCACCAATCCCATCGTCTTTGGAAGTTAGGATCTCAACGTAGGAGTTTTGGGGGGACACAAACATTTAGACTGCAGCAGGCTTCCATAACAAAACACCCCACACTGTGTGGCTTAAACAACAGGAATTGATTTCTCATAGTCCTGTAGACTGGAAGTCTGAGATCCGAGTGCCAGTGTGGTATGCTTCTCTGAGGGCTCTTTCTGGCTTGCACATCTCACTGTGTCCTCACATGGCCTTTCCCTCCTGCATGCTTGAGGAAAGAGAAGGAAATCTCTCTCTTCCTCTCCGTATAAGGCCACCAAGCCTATCGTATTAGGGCCCCACCCATATGACCTCATTTAACCTTAATCAACTCCTATCTCCAAATGCACTCACACTAGGGGTTAGGGCTTCAGCATTTGGATTTCCTGCAGGAGGGGGAGACGGGGATGGAGGTAGGGGAGCGGGAACACAATTCAGTCCATAGCAGAAGGAAAAAAATTTTAAATTCTTGACAGAAGTAAAACTGAGAACAAAAGAAAGAAGGAGAGTAAAGAAGTTCTTTGTTCATTAATTGAGTGTTCATTGGTTCATCCAACAAACATTTATCGAGTGTCACTCTGTGTAGTCAGATGCCGCTCACTACTTGCCCAGGTGAGGCATTGCGGTTAGAAGGCTCTGAGCTAGAGACACTGCACTGTGTGTGTGTGGGAAGACAGTGGGTCCCAGGAAAGTAGTGGTTCTGTCCTGCTGTCAGACATGCTAGTTTTCACTTTGCATAAGCAGTGCCTTTCCTCTTTAAAGGGCTTTGCTGGATACTGACTTTCTTTCTGTAAGTGATTTTACATATTGGTAAATAGATACATAGAGCTTAGGATACTTATTAGCATTAAGTAGCAGGTAAATATCAGACTCATAGTTGGATATAGGAAAAGCCTAGGTCTCTCTGCCTTTACTAGCATCCTCTTGTGGTCTCTTTAAAAATTTCTCCTATGGGTTGTTTTCAGAACAGCCTCATGCCTATTCCTCCTCTTCACCCTGCCCTTTCCTTGCCTTGTGCTCTACCTGCCTCAGCCACATGTATGCCTCATGTTTCTAGACACATTGTCCATGTTGGTGCCTCTGCCCCCCTTTCCTGTAATTCCTTTGGCTTCTTTCCTTCATCCTTCAAAGCCCAGCTTAGATGCTATGGCCTATGGTACATTTCTGCCCCTCTCCCTCTCCCCCGAGTCATCTGGATTGTTCTTTCTGCTCTTTCCTCTGGCTCTTTATTTCTAGATCTGATACAGCATCTATCACAGTTCATGTTGGATTGGGGATCGTGGAACCCCCTTTCCCTACCAGCACACGAGCTCCATAGGGATAATAGAGTGAAGAGGTTAAGCAGGGACTTAGGAGTCTGTCACTTGTTAGCCATGTGACATTGAGGCTATGACTTATCTCCTCTGAGCCTCAGTTTCCTCATTTGCAAAATAGAAATAATGGTACCTACTCTGTGTGTTGGTTGTGAGGATTAAATGAGAAAATATGTAAGTGAAACACTTACCACAGTGCCTGGCATATAGTAAACATTCAATAATAGTGAATTATTTTCTTTGTACTCTTGAGTGTCTAGTGCCTTATGAGACCCAGGAATTTTTTGTGAACCAAATTGAATAATGTAAATGGAAAGGTTCTAATTTCCCAGAGTCTATTGGTGGGCACAGGTTGTACCATTTTATTAAATTAAATGATTACATTTAAGTAAATTTAAATTTATTTAATTAAAACATAATTTCTTAATCTGTATGAATAAAAGAAGCTGCTCTTTTTTCCCTTTCCCCATATAACTACTCTTTTTAGAGGTTTTTAGATTTTTTATTTTTTTGAGACTTTGGTTTATTGAAATTATTATTGTTATTTTAGATTACTTTTTAGATTTTTTTTTGGAGGGCTTCCTCTGAATTCAGAGAGTCAGTTGATAAATGTGGCAGTCCGAAAAAAGGGGTCTGAGATAGCAAGCGAATGTATGTACAGCCAGTATCCCGGAGTCCTAAACTGAGTGACTTCCTCCTGGCTTACCCAGTTCAAAGGCAGGGACCAGAAATGAACTCTGGAAAGAGTCTGGGCACTAGACTCACATCCCAGTTTATCATTGACTAGCAGTGTGGCTGTGGCCAGGTTCCCAATCTCTCTGAACCTCAGTGCCCTCTTCTGTACAGTGATTGCCACTCCTTGGATGGTGGTAAGGATGACACATTCTGCCTGCAGGGTGGGCACAATGCCTGGCCATAGGAGGTGCTTAGCAAATGCGCCTGCTCTGCAGGGATGGGCAGCTGGGTTTTCTTCAGCAGCTACTGACTGAAGGCCAGCCACACGCTGCACCTTGTGGTTGATCTACAGTGTGCGGGATGAAAGAGGTGAGCCAAGAAGGGGATTAAAGTGATGGGGAAAACAGTGTAGCATATAGAAGTAGGGTGAGGGTGTCTGGAGCTTGCGAGCTGTGTAGGGAAAATGTGGAATCAGATTAAATGGGCATTGTTAAAGGAGAATATAAATAAGTAGGTAGGAAAACTTCTTTTTCATCCCCAAATTGATGAACCACTTTGGAACTTTCTGAAAGATTTTAAACCCACAAAAATGTAAAGTGTGATTAATATTTAATTTTATACTTGATTGAATGATATTAAGATCATCTTAAAATACTTTTGTTTGAAGAGATTATAATTTTGTTTTATCTTTCTCTCTTAACATTTTATTTTTCTTTTCTCAAAGGTGGCAGAAAGGGCACTCTATTATTGGAATAATGAATACATCATGAGTTTGATAGAAGAAAACTCTAATGTCATCCTTCCCATCATGTTTTCCAGTCTTTATAGGATTTCAAAAGAACATTGGAATCCGTAGGTTTCCACAGTTTTCCCCCTCCGTCCCTCCCTCTTCCCCTTCCTTCCTTGCTTCCTTCCTTCTTCCCTCCCCCCTCCCTCCATCCCTCCTTCCCTCCTTCTCTCTCTCCCCGCTCCTTTGGCCTCTCTTCCTCCCTCCTTCTCTTTTGCTTAATAAAATGTCTTGCATGTATGCTATGCGTCAGATGTTGTGCTTGATGCTGAAGATAGATATGTGAAAAGATAAAATCCCTAATTTTAGAAATTCACTGACTGGTTGGGGAGACCCACAAATAAACAGATATTTCATAAAACAGTGTTTTAAGTGCTGTTATATTCAGATATATGTTTACTTGAGGGCTTCTTGACCTGTCTGTGAAGGTAGCTGAGGTATTTTGGGGATGCTCTGGATCAAGAGGAGAAGTTTGTGGATATTGCTAGGGTGATGATGCTCAAACCGAATCTTAAAAGAATTTGGCAGGTGGATGGGATGGAGAAGTCCATTCAGATAGTGGGTCTACCCATCACATAAAAAAGGCACAAAAAGGTAAGAAGCACCTGTCATGTTCTGAGACCTGTGAATTTGGGAGGGCTGAAGCACAAGGGCATTTGGGGAGGTTGCTGGAAGGTAGGGTTAGAAAGTGGAGTGGTGCCCACGTGAGTCTTCACCCACTGGATGATAAGGAAACACTAAAGAGTTGTAAGAATGGAAGTGCTCTGAACTGATTTGCATTTTAACAAGATCCATTTCTTAAAAACCAGTTCAGTCACTATATGGGTTCTCTAGGGGGAAAAACATTTTAAAATGTTCGAAGAGGAGTTTATCCTCTAGTCTTATGAAAGTTAAAGCATTCTGTATTTGAAGAGCTTTACATATTTCTCTGTGGAATAGAAAGAAAATTTAATGTGGCATTAAAAATTAGAGATAATTTAGTATATTCATAGTATGTTTGTCTAAAAGTTTTACATACAACTATAAAATACCATATTTCTTACTTTTCACATTTGTCAAATTTTATGACTAAAACTTACAAGAATAAAGAGCTAGCAAACAAATCTCATTATGTAGATAGCCTCTTGAGAACCTAGAGAGTGGTTCTAGCAAGTGTCTGTAACTGCTCAGTAGCTTGTATTTGGCTCTTCTCCATCACTGCCCATCCTATTTGAGAAGGTCGTTCCCCATAAGTTTCCCTTTTAATGGACACAGGGCAGAAGCAACACAGCAAGTCCACTTTCTTATAAATGCTTTAGAAACATCAAACCCAAGGTTTATTATATGGCCTAACTTTTACCAATGCCTTTTTCAATGGTATTCGAAACACACTAAAGGGAAGTAATGTCGTGTAGTTTTGCAAAGGGCAGTGTTATTTAGACTCTAGTCTGAATATACCAAGCCCGTCACGGCCGAGTCCTCACATTGCCAAGAGCTTATTCTTCCACTTGATAAGCATAGGCAGCCGTTTGGCTCTTTAGCTGTTTAGTATTCCACAGCTAGTAGCAGCCATCACCAGCTTGCCAGTTACCTTACCAGCCTGTGTATTGGGTCAGCAAGGGGACAAAGGAGTGGATGGACTGATGCAACTCCCAACTAGAGACGTAACTCGTATTAAACTGCCCAGCTTACAGAGGCTTGGTATCATCTTTGAATATGAATTATAGATATATAAAATTTGTTACCATGGGAACAGCCTTTGATTTTGATGAATTATGTATATTATCACTTTAAAAATAAAATTCTATGCAAATTCAGGTCTCGAAGGTTGGTCCTACCACAGGTGCTCATTCTTAGGGTGAAGTTGCTTTATTTTTATACTTGCCTTTTTATTAAATTAAATTAACAAGTGCCCACAGGCAAGTCTATTCCGGGTACCCATAATTAGGAGGGCAAAATTAGATTTTGTTTTTCTAATCCTGCCAACCCCTCAGAAAGATATCTTACCTAAAGAATGTAGCTCTCTTGATGTGGAAGTGAATTGTAGGTCATTTCTAGTTGTTCCAACTAAAAAGGGAGGGAGACTGCAGTGTGAGGAGCTCATTCAGATAAAGGCTGTACATCCGCTCTCTTCATTCAGCGTCCCATTATGTAGGACTAACCAATACGTTCCCTTCTCTCTGTGCTTCCAGGGCTATCGTGGCACTAGTGTACAACGTGTTGAAGGCGTTTATGGAAATGAACAGCACCATGTTTGATGAGCTGACAGCCACATACAAGTCAGATCGTCAGCGGTAACTTTTTAAAGCTTTTTTGTCAGCCGTGCATAATACCATTGAGTTCTTTTTTTGCTCTTTGCTGAAGTTGCCTAATTGTACCTGAAATCCTAAGCAGCACATTTTATTTATTTCCATATTCATTTTCACATGATCATTAGCTGTGACTTTATTAGTCTGCCACTGGGTAACAAAGTGTCATTTTGAAAAAGGTTGCTTTCCTTCTTCCCTTCCACAATGTTTCTCTTCTGCCTCAGGGTTAAGAGCCTGGCACATAACTGGTATCTCAGGTCCACTTAAGGGGACCATCAGGTAGTTTGCCATCTGGAGTCACTCCCATTCTGAACTAGATTTCTGAACTGATTTGTACTTCACTCCAGCAGCAGGAGAGATGAGGCACCGTTTTTGTTTAGCTCTTTGGCCCAGAACTTACTTTCTATACTAAAACCCAACAAATTCCTTATGATTTAGAGAGCAGTGAAAAGAACAAGGAGGTACGTGTGTTATACAGATCTTGAAATGTTTAAGATCAAAGGAGAGCAGAAACCAGTTGAACTCTTTATCGTAAATGCTCTGGTTTAGTAGGCCTTTCTTGAGTTCATTTACATGATTCTTCAGTTTTGATATTTCTTGTTCAATGTGTTCACTTTCCACAAGATGTTGTCTTAGTCTGTCTGGGCTGCTATGACAAAAGACCACATGGGTATTTTATGGGTAGCTTATAAAGAACAAAAATGTATTGCTCACAGTTGTGGAGTCTAGAAGTCCAAGAGCGTGGCACCAGCATGGTTGGATGAGGGACCTCTTTCTGGTTCATATCTGGTCTCACTATGTCTTCACATGGTGGAAGGGACAAGGGATCTCTGTGGGGTCTCTTTTATAAGAGCACTAATCCCATCCATGAGGGCTCCACCCTCATGACCTAATCACTTCCCCAAAGCCCCACCTACTAATACCGTCACCTCTGTGGGTTAGGATTTCAGCATATGAATTTTGGGGGCACACAGATATTCAGACCCTGGCTTGATATACTTGGAGAGATTGAGGAAAGTCTGGAGAGCTTGTTAGTAGTTGAGCTTCTGGGTTGGCTTTTCTCATCTAGAAGAAAATGTCAGCTTTGTGTATATCATAAAACCACGGACTTTCAAGGATCCCAGAGTTTTCATACTCAAGACCTGGCGGAACCTTCTGAGCAAAACTATCTATGGTTCCCTTGCATCTTTGCCCAATTTTTAATGTGTTACTTGGATTTTAGATAAAAAGAACAATGAAAGGAAAGGTTTGGTGGCAGGGACAAAGGACCTTCACAGTGATTTTTTTTTTTTTTTTTTGTGGTACGTGGGCCTCTCACTGTTGTGGCCTCTGCCGTTGCGGAGCACAGGCTCTGGATGCGCTGGCTCAGCGGCCATGGCTCACGGGCCCAGCCGCTCCGTGGCATGTGGGATCTTCCCAGACCGGGGCACAAACCCGTGTCCCCTGCATCGGCAGGCGGACTCTCAACCACTGCGCCACCAGGGAAGCCGATTTTTTTTTTAATTACCAGGATGCAGTATAGAAAAGTAACTTAATTATGGAATATGGCGAGTGTTTAATGGTAGAGAGAAGAGACTGAGATTTTTTATGCCACATTGAAATAAATACCAGTTATTGGATATGTTGTACCATACCTAAAGAACTTTTAATTTACTATACAGTATTTATAGTTGCTGCAAATCATTAAATTTATAGTAACCCTCCATGTTCCAAACTTAAATTAAAATCTTTAAAAAAATGTTATTTAAGTAAAGGAGATACAGGACACATTTTTATACTGTGACATACAATTAAGGAGTGCATTGTACATAATATCCTTTCTTTTATGGTAAGTAAAAACCCATTTTTATTATCCTAGTTGAATAAGGATTAAATCTGTAGAATTCCATTAAGACTATTAAAGACCTTATTTCTAAAATATTCAAATCGATTGAATTAAATTCATTCATTTCTGTTGAATTTCAGAACTGTTTTCTGATCATTTATCATTTAAACTAAATAGGCCAAACTCTTGAAAAAGATAAGAATGAACCAAGGGGACCAGGAATAGACACTATGAAGCTGATTCTGATAATCTGGTAAATTAAAGCGACTTATAGTGAGTGGACTTTCTTAATAACAGAAGGGTGTTTTTAAAGCCAGGGTAATATTTTGTCAAGTGAGCAATAGAAAGTTGTACTGAATAGTTGGAAATACTGGTTTTTCCATGGATGTGGGAAGAGAAAAAGAGACTAAAGAGATTTATTTGGTACTGTTAGACAAGAAATGAAAGGAGGATTTCACTTCCGGAAGGCAAGAAGTAACTAACTGTTTCAGTTCAGATCAAAATTTTTTAAGTATTACAAATCTGAAAACAGGTGGGTGTAGTAAGTAACACTCATAGATATTGATACATATGCCAACATTAGTGCTCTGTGAAATTGAAATTGGAAGAGAGTTTGACATTATCTCTAGTATGACAACTTGGTGGAGTTTTAAATTGCCACCTACAGGGAGAGAGAAAAGTGGGAAAGTATGGGGGTGACAGAAGCTATCTCAGAAATATTTAGGATTTTTGAAGATAAAGTTGTCAGTGTAAAAGATGTATGATAACTCAGCAAGAAGTTCATCTGGAAGAAAAGCCCCACAGGATAGACTGCGATGATGCCATGCAACTCTTGATCAAAGACTCGTGAAATGCTTCAGTAACAAGATGAGTGTTTTAATCATGTCAGCACTTAATCTAAACTGCAGATTAGGGCAGTAAGAACCTAACATATGTTTAGCTGTTTTTTAGTTGGATAAGGTCTCTAAGCCCTTGCTTACCATCTTCTTCCTCCTCCAAATAGGAAGATCAATATGCATTGAAACTCAGCAGGATCTGTAGAATTTACTTTTAAATCAGTGTTCTGTGATAACATTTATTTAGACCTAATATTATCCCCAGACTGTACTGAGAAACCGAAAGTGATAATTTAACAAACAGCTTGCTTTACAGTTAAGAATCTAGTATCCATAATGGTTGGAGAATTATCTAATCTTGCCCTTGTTACCCTATAAATAAAAATTTTCAGGATCAAAATTACCAAATAGGTAATTGTTTGAAAAACTATTACACTCACTGAAATTCATATTGTGCAGATTGTATTTGAGCTGGTTGGAACTAGTTGTAGTAAACAAGGCTTAAATGACCGAAATAATAATTATAAAATGATAATGTTAATTACCATATTATATAATTAAATGTTCCCTCAATACCCTAGTGGAATGAGGTTATAAAATTCCTTAGATATTTCTAGAGACATTTTGGCAGGGGGATGAAGATTAATTTCTGTTGCTGTAGATATCAATATAACTTTTAAAAAATTGGTGACAATAAAAAATATGAGGCAATGGAATTATATACACATTTCACTTAACCTATGTGGATTTCCTTCCCTGAGTACATATTGTACTGTAGTGAAGTACGAAATTCTTACTAAGTGAAGTTAAATTCTTGCCAAGTGAAGTTGCATAAGGACCATAATCTGCCATGCCTGGGGTGGCAGAGCCCCTGTTTTCAGGATTTATCTGAACTTATGGATTCACAAATGTTATCTGGGTCTGCTGTTTACTGGTTCGTCACAACATGAAGAAACTAGGGACAGTGTAGTGAATTATTTTTAATAAATATGAAATTATTTAATGTATAGTATAGCCATGTGTTCCCGATTTGTGTACTTACTACTTCATTGATGTTAAAGTTAACGTTCTTTATTTTATAAAAATATGGTAATCTAAAAATGTCCTTGGCAAAATAAAATTTGTTTACTCTATCTATCTATCTATCTGTCTGTCTGTCTATCTATCTATCTGTTTATTTTTGGCTGTGTTGGGTCTTCGTTGCTGTGCACAGCTTTCTCTAGTTGCGGTGAGTGGGAGCTACTCTTCGTTGAGGTGTGCAGGCTTCTCATTGTGGTGACTTCTCTTGTTGCAGAGCACGGTCTCTAGGCACATGGGCTTCAGCAGTTGTGGCTCGCAGGCTCTAGAGCGCAGGCTCAGTAGTTGTGGCGCTCGGGCTTAGTTGCTCGACGGCATGTGGGATCTTCCCGGACCAGGGCTCGAACCTGTGTCCCCTGCACTGGCAGGCGGATTCTTAACCACTGCTCCACCAGGGGAGTCCCTACCCTATTTTGAACATCTAGTTTTTTGGTAAATTTTACCAAACAGTGAAATCTGAAGATTCTGGAAGTCATTAGTCAAATTGATATTGAGCCAAATTTGAAGGCTTGGAACGTTACAGATTTAATCCCCAATAATATCAACAAAGTTCTGTCCAGAATTAAAACTGAAATCACAGAAGACTGTTTAATTTGTCCATATATATAGGTATAAAATAAGTTAGTAATGTGGATTTTGTGGTTTAATACTTGTAAGAACAAGATTCTGCTAAAGAGTTTACATATACATAATGTAAGAAAAATGAGTAATAATAAAGAGGAAGTATATTTTCTTGACCTACTACATTCTTTGTATCAGTGTCATCTCTATCAACCCTTTTGAGAAACTATTTGGAGACAAAAAGAAAATCAGATTTGAACTAGACCCAAAGTAAAAATGAATAATGTACCATTGGTTTTAGGATAACAGATACATAAAAATGATCATCATTTTTCTTTCTTGGTAATTTTGAAGTTAATTTTCTTTATTAAGCTAAGTATAAAGGAATATTAATGTAAAATATTAAAATATTCTTGTCATCTCCTACTCTAGTTTCTGTCTATATAAGTGTCAAGAAAAAATAAAAAGCGAGAGAGAGAAAAACCAAAAATGCCACACTTTTCAGAGACCTTTAAAAAGTCTGGGGAAAAGTATGTCAAAGGGGCAGTTATTGTTGGATAATCTCTTTAAACTTTCTCAGTTGTTTACCTTGTATTCTATTTTTTCCCCAGTGAGAAAAAGAAAGAAAAGGAGCGTGAAGAATTGTGGAAAAAACTGGAGGATCTGGAGTTAAAGAGAGGTCTTAGACGTGATGGGATAATTCCAACTTAACAGAAATAATGACAACAACCTTACTAACCTGTGGAGTCACACATTTACGTAGTAGAAGATGGAACAGCAGTTTTCTGTATTGTGCAACTTTACAGTAGATTTCACATTTGTTTCATTATTACAACAGCACTGTATATACCTGTCTCTAAGTAAAGGAAAAAAAAATAAGGACTTCAGTCCAAAGTTTGGACAGTAGATGGACTTCTCAGAACTTGGCAAACATAATCATTGTTCTAACCCTCTTTTAAAAGAAAAAAAAAAAGCAGTCTTCAAAGATCTGTCAATGAAATTTGTATATTAAAATTCCATTATTGGGAGTTCCTTATTTATCATTAGCAGAGAGTATGAAACAATTTTCAAATGTGAACAATCTTAAATTTAGCTTGTCTTTCTGCTAAGCTGTTAAGTGTATTTATAGTAAAGGAAGGGAAAAAAAAAGACTGTCATTTCCTTATAAGTTTGTATAACATCCTTCTCTGGGTAACTTGACTGTAATTTGACATCTTTTCCTTTTGCACATCTTCATGAGTTGAATGTCCACGTGGAATGGGGCCATGAATTATAAAGGTCCCTGATAAAAGTTTTGTTCACTGGAGTGAACATCTTTCCAGTAAGCAGGTAGTCCTGGTACTCCTTTAGTTTTAAAATTAGGAGTAAAAGAGAGCAGGTGATAAACATAGTAGGGAAGGGAATTTTGGATTCACGCATCAGTTTATGGTGACTCCAAATCAATGTCTTGAATCCTTTGAAAACAGGCACTGGGACATCATAGGGTTCAGTACCTGACCAGTATTAGTTATGTACGTCATTGAACACACAAACCAGAGATGTTTTAGAAATGTCAGAAGACATCCTTTTGGACCATTTTGAAATAAGAAAGACAAACACTAAACAGTACAACCATGAAATTGATCACCAGGATTGCGAATCTAATTGGGAATAGAGTCGAGCAAACAGCTTGGACTGTTTGGAGTTGTTGCCTTACTTTTTAATATGTATTTATAAAGTATTCCAGCAAAAGAGGATGAAGCCTCTGGGAAAAAAAGAAACATATTACAGTGTTTTTTGTAGATTCTCATTCTATATCCCATCACAGCGCCAGCCCTGTTTTTAGCCAGAAAGGATTCAGGATAAACATTATTATGCATTCTGAATTGAATGCGTGTTCCTAACTACTGTATTTGTTACCAAAAGTGGTTCTACAAATGCTACTGAAAAAATCTGGAAATTCCTAATGTCCTGAGTGTTAATAATAAAGTTTAAAAATGCTTTTATATCAAAGGTGCATTGTGACCAAATTGTTTAAGAAAAACAAAAAACAAAATCTAAGGCTGTATTATAGATCTATCTTATTGGCTCTCTGCTTTGTATTTAAAAGAGGAAGCTTACATCTTGGGGAGTTAAAATGCTGATAAAACTTGTGTACATTATGTACTTACCTAAAGCAGTTGCATTATTATGTACTGAAAGATATGTGTTTTGGGATTTATTTCCAGGATGCTTTTGCTTGTTATGGACTTGGCAGCAGTGAGTTGATAATCCTAAACAATCCCTTCCAGCAGTATTCGTGGTATAGAGCTGATTCTGCGTTCATGTGTTGAATTGTGATAGTAGCAAACAGGAACATATGAACTGTTGTTGCTCTTAATAGAAATATGGTATCAATATGGGCTTGTATATTTTCTTCCTTCCATTTAAAATATAAGGTAGAATATGCAGTTTTATTCTTTACAAGAAAAAAGGAAAAAAAAGAAGCCACTGACCTTTCTCCCCTACTAAGCGTTTCAGGATTATCAGGTCACAGTTTGTGCGTAAAAGTCAGCTGATTATGGATATTGTCATCTCAATAACTTTGTAAAACAAAAACAAAATTTGGCATTGTTAATTCTGAAAAAGAAACAGCAGTAAAGGAGTCATATGCAATACCAAACACAACATGGTTTAATGGAATTAATAGATTTTTTTTTTTTTTTTTTTTTTTTTTTAAGGAACGTTAATGGGAATTCAATGTAAAGCTGGCAGAGGCTGCCAAAGATGAAAACAACTTACTTTAAAAGTACTGGAGCAAAGGTGCAAGTTCAGATGCTAAAGATAAAAATAAATTTGTAACGAATCATCTCCTTTAGCCCTTTGATTTTAGCCTGTTAGTTTTAACTCTGCTTTACATTTAATTTTGATAATATAAACTTTTGTTTGCCATTAATTCATCTTCTTAGATTGAGGACATTACAATCACAGGTTTATGAAATATCTCTGCCCATTAGAATGAAATGCAGTCATTTGAGATGAGAAAGACCAGGATCCTTTTTTGCACCTTACCCTGTCCTCAGAGTTAAGGTGAGAGCTACACCGATATCCTTGATGTCAATTTCATATGTTGATCATTCCAAACTGAGAAGAATAAAGCCAAATTTTAGACATATTTAAAGTTATTATAGATATATGTCTAAAATTCATAGGGCAACTTCTGAGAAGAAACACTGTCTTTTCTTTTTTAACTGAAAGTGACAATGTGGCATTTGTCACGTTGTGTCCAGTGATGCACAGTAACTGAGGTAATCTGACTGTTGCACTATGTGACATATTTAAGGACGTACTTGCTGCATTTGCAGCAGCCCTCTCTTTGTCCTTTCCCACATTTCTGCTGTTGCCGCAACTTGAGTTAATTGTGACAAATGCATCTTTGTGTTATATTTTGTTTGCTTCCTAATTTCCAGAACTATATATAAATATATTTTTTAAATAGCAAATATTGTAGTTAGTGAGTGATGATCACTCCAACCTTATCCCTACCATATTGGTTTCAGGGGTAGGATTAAGAGTGTCTTTGGAAGAAAAAACAAAAAACAAAAACAGAACCCTGTGGTTTAGAAGGATGCTGAGGCCTTAGGCTGTGGGCCTAGAACAACCATGTGAGTGAATTGACCCATCTCATACTTTGAATCAAGCATGCATTCCTTTTCTCGTTGTGCAGGTGTCTCTAGTTGTTTTCCTTCAGTGTTTTCGTCCTTTTAAATTTTATTATATTTTGCTCTCCCTGACATCTGTTTTTTATAAAATAAAAAATAAAAAAAGTAAGACATAGATAATACCCTCAATGCCTCTGGATACTCACAAGCAGGGTTATGCTCCTTCATCTTGGGCTTGCTTGCCTAAATGGAAGGGTTTAATTTATTTTGTACCTCCTTCTATGCGTGGGACAGTCCAGGGTGCAGAGGTAGGAATTGCTTATAATTGCACCTGCTATACTTAAATGTATAGCCCTAGGCTCAATCACACTATGGAAAGAAAAAAAAAAAGTATATTTAGAGCTTTAAAAGCTTTTTTATTTTTTTGTGGGGATCGGGGGGTGGGAAAGGGAAGATGTATGGATGTTATTGGCATTTTTAAATGTTCAGAGGTTTTTGTTTTGTTTTGTTTTGTTTTGTTTTGTTTCTTCTGTTTTGTTTTTTCTTCCCTTTAATTGGATGCACTGACCTGGCCCAAGAAATGAAGAGATTCTCTCTTTTGATGCTATTACCAATGTTACAACAAAGTGACAGTCACCTGTAGCAAAAAGGTGGCACCAGACATGATCAGTGATATTTTATTTGCACATCAATATTTTTATTTTTATATTCTGGCTCAGCTGCTTCTCTGAGTGGAGTTAAGGAATGAGCCACAAAGGATTTTTGTAGTAGCTATATTGGCAATGCATTTTATATTTCTCAGTATTTAATTTTGGAACTCTAAAAGGATTGTGCATCTTGAGAGAAAGTTGAGCAAATTTTAATCTAGTGTTAATTTTTGCTGCTTCTTGTGCACGATAGCAGCAGTAGTATCTCTCTTGGAAATAAACATCCCATATTATGATGTCTATGAATATAGGTTTCCTTTTCTACCCTCCCTTCCTCCCTCCTTCCCTCCTTTCTTTCCTTCCTTCCTTCCCTTCTCTTTCTTTACTTTTTTGGAAATCACTTATTGTATATAAGTTGTAATCCAGACCTCATGTATCAATGGGGAACTTTAAATATAAATATTACCAATACATTTTCTGGTTGTTGTCTGATTTTTGATTGAGGTATAATGAGAATGACATGTCCATTGCTTTTGGTTTGAGGATTTCGCTTTAGCTTCATAAATCTTTTGGTATTTTAGTATTTCATTGTTTTAGCAGGAGAGGGCAGCAAAAGTTCATTTTTCCCTGTTAGAAATGCTGTGGTTCATGATTGGTTTTAAATTTAGTTGTGTGTGTGTTTTTTTTAAACAGCATCTGTTTGTGGGTAGAGGTAAAAATGAAACATTTTTGATATGAAAAGTTGCATATGAAAATTATAGACTGGTTCAACCAGACAGTGAAGACTTCTGATCCACATTAAAGTTAAAATGCCACAAAGCAATCTTCCAGCGCTGGCTAAAATATGCTACTTCCTTTTCAAACACAACAAAATGCAAGCCGAGTCTTAAAACATTTGGAGTTTTAAAATGTCTTTCTTTGAAAATGATTTACTTTCTTCAAAGTGGTAACAGAAACAAAAATGAAGGTGCTCCCAAAGGGAAATGTAACCTTCCCCTTTCACAGGTGTGTGAGAGGTTCTGTACTGTGGGTGCATCCTAATAAAGAAGCAGTGAAGAGTTTTCAGGTGCCTGGCTGTGTGTATTTGTTTGTTTGTCTGTTTCTGATGTCCATGGCCTTTTTGAACCATACTAATGGTAGATGTGATCCATGTAGCTGTGAGGCAGTGGGGTTGGTATGTTCAGGCTTTCAACTTGAGAAAATCAGTTTGTGATTAGGGAGCGATCCAGTGTCTATTGCTGGATAACAAACTACCCCAAAACTTGGTGACAGAACATTTGTTCACAAATGTATGGTGTGGGCAGGACTTGGCAATAATGTCTTGTCTCTGCTATTCAAGTATCAACTTGGGTTTATCGAGTGGGATAGGAGAATTCATTTCCAACATGGCTCACTCATATGGCTGTTGGCAAGGTGGTGCTGGCTGTTGGCTTGGGGTTCAGCCAGAGGCCTCAGTTCTTCTTGACATGGGCCTCCTTATGGGGATGCCTTCTTGGGCTTCCTCACAGCATGACAACTAGGAATGAGTGTTTTAAGAGACAGGAAGTGGACACTGCCAATACTTTAAGGCCTGGGCCCAGAAACTGTCATGGCATCACTTCTGTAATATTTTCTTGGTCAAACAATGACAAGGTCTGCTCAGATACAAGTGGAGGGGACATAGGCCTCATCATGATGTGTTGAGAGGAGTGTCATCTGTAGCCAACCATGGGATGTGCTTTCTTTGTAAAGCATTTGATTTAGGTGTGCTTTCCTCTCTTGGCTAATTAAATCATATCAGATTTGGAACCATGTAGAGTTAACCAATTACTGTTTCATGTTCAGTTAAACTCTGACTTGGGGAGGGAAAAATCTTTGTAAATTTAGCAGTTTTGTATTTCAAAGCATGACCATTTTAGCATCTGAAGGTCGTAAGTTATTTACCAAGAAGAAACTTGTAACAAAGAAGGGTTAAAAGAAATTTAGGGTTCAAAGAAATTTAAGAGTTGATTTTCATGAAATATCTAATCCTTTCTATAACGTTGCCTCCTGCCTGTAAACACTATATTATAATGGAGGCAAAGTTAATGTACAGTCCAATTCCTATTTCCTGGAGTTTTATATAATATTGTGTCCTGGTGGTTTCTCTTAGATCAAATTCACATTAGATTTTTTTTTTTTTAACAGAGACTAACTATGGGATAGTTAACCAAGACTAACTATAGGATAAGGGGAATTAAAATTAGATTTTTTTCTGATTGTGATACATGTTCAATGTATAATTTATTCTTGAAAAGAAAGATTTTAAAGAACAAGTTTAATAACTACATGCTGTGCCCCATACCTAAAAGTCCACTGCAAGTCATGTGCATTCATTGATTGATTGGAGCAGTGTTTATTGATTACCTCTGTCCATAGTCTTGCCCATTCTCTGATGTGCAGATTTCCTGCCTCTTTCATGTCTCATTTAATTTATTTCACCTCTTGCAATCAAAGTCTGAATTAATTGTACAATTTGAGTCACATTTTGCTGCTACCAGATGATATGAGGCCTCAGAACCAGGATGGATATCAGCCACGGCCCCCTTTGTCCTCCCCAAAGCTCTTCAGGCGAGATGTCTCTGTCTAGAGTCACCCAAGGTGACGGCCGTGGACTTGGAAATCAAGAGACTCTTGGAATCATTTGGCTTCTGACATTTATCAGCTGTGTGACTTTGGGGAAATCGCTTGATCTAAGCTTCAGTTTCCTTTGTAAAATGCAGGTAGAATGGTGCTTATAGTGTTGTTATATTCCATTAGGTAATATATGTAAAGTAGTTGGCATAAAGCTTGGCACATGGTAACCTGAAAAAATATTATTACCTTTAATAAATGCTTATTTTATTAAATCCAAAAGTTAAACCCAAAGTTAACAAAAGGATAGAAGTAATAAAGATTAGAGCAGAGATAAACAGAATAGAGAATAGAAATCAATGAAACCAAAAGTTGGTACTTTGAAAAGATCAGCAGAATGAACAAGCCTTTAGCTAGATGGACTAAGTAAAAGATGACTCAAGTTACTAAACTCAGAAATGAAAGTGGAGGTATCACTGCTGATTCTACAGAAATAAAAAAGAGTATAAGAGAGTACTATGAATGATTGTATGCAAAAAAAATTGGATAGCCTAGATGATATGATTAAATCACAGTGAAATAGAAAATCTGAATAGACATGTAGGTAGAGTCAGTAATAAAAAATCTCCCAATAAAGAAAAGTCCTGGTCCTGACAGCTTCACTGGTAAATTCTACCAAACATTTAAAAAAGAATTAATACCAATCCCTCTCAAATGTTTCCAAAAAATTGAGCAGGAGAGGACACTTCCTAACTCATTCTGTCAGATAAGCATAACCCTGACACCAAAAATAGACAAAGATACTACAAGAAAACTAAATGCCAATATACCTTATAAACATCGATGCAAAAATCTTCAGCAAATTACTAGCAAACAGAATTCAGCAGCATATTTAAAAGGATTATACACCATGACCAACTGGGATTTGTACCTGGAATGCAAGGGTGATACAACATACAAAAATCAATTAATGTAATACACCACATCAAAAAAATGAAGGGGGAAAAAAACTCCACACAATCATCTCAATTTATGCAACAAAAGCATTTGAGAAAATTCAACACCTTTTCATGATAAAAACACTCAACAAAATAGGAATAGAAGGAAACTACCTCAACATAATATTGAGTGGGCCAAAAGGTTCGTTCTGGGTTTTTTTTTCCCGTAAGATGGCTCCAGTAGCACTTAGTGGTCTTTAGCTTCATTCAAAACAATTTGTTAGATTGTGTGTGACAGCTGTAATATCAGTGTGCATTTTAAAAAAGACATAAATATTGGTGAATTTTTGTGTAGCCATTTTAATATTGAAGATGGAAGAAAACATTTTCGACATATTATGCTTTATTATTTCAAGAAAGGTAAAAATGCAACTGAAACATACAAAAAGATTTGTGCAGTGTACGGAGAAGGTGCTGTGACTGATCAAACATGTCAAAAGTGGTTTGTGAAATTTCGTGCTGGAGATTTCTCGCTGGACGATGCTCCATGGTTGGGTAGACCCCTTGAATTTGATAGCGATCAAATCGAGACATTAACTGAGAACAATCAGCTTTATACCATGTGGGAGATAGCTGACATACTCAAAATATCCAAATCAAGTGTTGAAAATCATTTGCACCATCTTGGTTATGTGAATCACTTTGATGTTTGTGTTTCACACTAAGTGAAAAAAACCTTCTTGACCATATTTCCACATGCGGTTCTCTACTGAAACGAAAGGAAAGCGTTGCGTTTTTAAAACAAATTGTGATGGGAGATGAAAAGTGGATACTGTACAACAATGTGGAATGGAAGAGATTGTGGGGCAAGCGAAATGAACCACCACCAACCACACCAAAGACTGGTCTTCATCCAAAGAAGGTGATGTTGTGTATATGGTGGAATTGGAAGGGAGTCCTCTATTATGAGCTCCTTCTGAAAACCAAATTATTAATTCCAACAAGTACTGCTCTCAATTAGACCAACTGAAAGTGGCACTCGATGAAAAGCATACAGGGTTTGTCAACAGAAAACATAATCTTCCATCAGGGTAACGCAAGACCGCATATTTCTTTGATGACCAGGCAACTGTTACAGCTTGGCTGGGAAGTTCTGATTCATCCGCTCTATTCACCAGACATTGCACCTTAGGATTTCCATTTATTTAGGTCTTTACAAAATTTTCTTAATGGAAAAAATCTTAATTCCTTGGAAGACTGTAAAAGGCACCTGGAACAGTTCTTTGCTCAAAAAGATAAAAGGTTTTGGGAAGATGGAATTATGAAGTTGCCTGAAAAATGGCAGAAGGTAGTGGAACAAAAGGGTGAATATGTTGTTCAATAAAATTCTTGGTGAAAATGAAAAATGTGTCTTTTATTTTTACTTAAAAAACTGAAGGCAATTTTTGGCCCACCCAATAAAAGCCATGTGTGAAAAATCCACAACAAACATCATATTCAATGGTGAAAGACTGAAAGCTTTTCCTCTAAGATCAGGAAGAAGGTGAGGATGCCCACTTTAACTACTTGTATTCAACATAGTGCTGGAAGTTCTATCCTGAGCAATTAGACAAGGAAAAGAAATAAAAACCATCCAGATTGGAAAGGAAGAAGTAAAATTATTTGTTTGCAGATGGTATGATGGTATAGAAAATCCTAAAGACTCCACAAAAAGTAGTTAGAACTAATAAATGAATTCAGCAAAGTAGTCAACACACAAGAATCAGTTTCATCTCAAAAAAATGTTTGGAATCTTAACCAAGTTTTTTTCAGAAAATAGATTTAAAAAAATTTATTCCCAACTTATTTGATGAAGGTAGCATTACCCTGATACTAAAACTAGTCAAATGTATTAGAACACTAATAGTACAGAATACTACAAACCGTTAACTCTCATAAATGTTAATACAAAAATGCTTAATAAAATATTTGCAAATAAAATTCAGCAATATTTAAAGAAAAAAATCAGTTTCATCTCTATACACAATGAATAATTTGAAAAGGAAATTACAAAAACAATTTCACATACCAATAGCATCAAAAAGAATAAACTCCTTAGGAATTAACCAAAGAGGTAAAAGACTTGTACAATGAAAACTATAAAACATTGCTGAAAGAAATTAAGACCTAAATAAATGGGAATATATTCCATGTTTATGGACTGGAATACTTATTATTGTTAAAATGTCAGTACTACCCAACATGATCTACAGATAGAATGCAATTACTATCAAAATCCCCATGAAGTTTTTTTTGTAGGAATTAAAAAAAAATCCATTCTAAGATTCATATGGAATCTCCAGGGAGCCTGAATAGCCAAAACAATCTTGAAAAAGAACAAAACTGGAGGATACACACTTCTTGATTTCAAAATTTACTATAAAGCTACATTAATCAAAACAGTGTGATGGTTTTGGCATAAAGATAGATATATAGACCAATGGAATAAAATAGAGAGTCCAGAAAGAAACTCATATATATGGTCAAAAGATTTTAAATAAGTTTCCAAGATATTTTGAAAAGGATAGCATTTTCAAAAAATAGTGTGTGGAAACTGGATATCCACATGCCAAAGAATGATGTTGGACCCTTATCTAACACCATATACAAAAATTAACACCAAATAATAAAGGACCTAAATGTATGACCTAAAACAATAAAACTCTTAGAAACATAGGACAAAAGCTTCACAACATTGTATTTGGCAATGACTTCTTGGATATAACATCAAAAACACAGGTAACAAAAGAAAAAAAATAGACAAATTAGACTTCATGAAAATTAAAAAAAAAATTGTGCATCCTAGGACACTATCCACAGTAAAAAAAGCAACCCACAGAAAGGCAGACAATATTTGCACATTATATATCTGATAAGGTGTTAATATCGAGAATATATAGAGAATTTTCAAAAACTCAACGATATAAATACCAAACAACCCAATTCAAAAATGGAGAAGGATTTAAATAGATATTCCTCCAAAGAAGATAAATGAATGACCAACAAACACATGAAAAAATGCTCAACATCACTAATCATTAGGAAAATGCAAATCAAAACTTCAGTGAGAAAACTCCTCAGACCCATTAGGATGGCTACTATCAAAAATCAGAAAACAACAAGAATTGGCAAGGATGTGGAGAAATTGGAACTTTTATGCACTGTTGGTAGGAATGTAAAATGATGCAGCTGCTGTGGAAAACAGTATGGCAGTTCCTCAAAAGATTAAAAATAGAAATACCATATGATCTGGCAATTGCACTTCTGAGTATATACCCAAAAGAAGAGAAATCAGGGTCTCAATGAGATATTTGTACACTCATGTTCGTAGCGTCATTATTCACAATAGCGAAAATGTGGAAGAAACCCAAGTGTCCATCAACAGATGAATGGATGAGCAAAATGTGGTATACACATAAAATGGAATATTATTCAGCCTTAAAAAGGAAGAAAATTCTGAGATATGCTACAACATGGATGGACCTTGAGGACTTTATGCTAAATGAAATAAACCAGTCTTAAAAGGACAAATACTGTTTGATTCCACTTACATGAGGTACTTAAGTCAAAAATTACAGAAAGTGTAATGGTGGTTGCCAGGGGCTGAGAGTTGGAGAGAATGGGGAGTTATATTTTAATAGGTATAGAGTTTCAGTATTATAAGATGAAAGAGTTATGAGGATAGATGGTGGTGATGGTTGCCCAACAATGTGAATGTATTTAATACAAATGACCTGTACACTTAAAAATGGTCAAAATGGTAACTTAATTTTATGTGTGTTTTACCTCAATAATTAAAAAAATACTACCAAACCATTTTCTACAGTGGACATGATATTTCACAACCTCACCAACAATGTATTTGAATTCCAGTTGCTTCACATTCTTGCTAACATTTGGTGGTGTCACTTTTTATTATTTTAAACATTCTGGTGTATGCATATAGAGATGCCTTATTGTGGTTCTAATTTGTATTCTAATGACTAATTATATTGAACACTTTTTTTTCATGTGTTTTCTGGCAATTTGTGTATCTTCTTTTGTGAAGTGTCTGCTCAAATCTTTTGCTCATTTTGCTTTATTGTGTTGTTGATCTTTTTATTATTGAATTGTAGGGGATCTTTATATAGCCTGGATAATAGTTCTTTTCAGATAGATGTTTTGTGAATATATCACAATGTTTTGGGAAATTTTCTCCCTACCTGATGAGCAAAAGGTTTAAATTTTATGAGACCTAACTTAACATTTTTTTCTTTTTATGATTATTGTTTTTTGTGACGTATGAAATCTTTCTCTTCCCCTGCTTCCTTTCCTCCCTACCTGCCAGACCAAATTATACTCTCTTATGTATTCCTTTTAAGAGCTTTATAGTTTTTACTTTTATGTGTATGTTCATGATTCACCTTGAAGTTCTTTTGTGCATAGGTTTTAATATAAAAATCTAGATTCCTTTTTTCTGTATGGATAGCATATTATTGCAGCATCAATTATTGAAAATTCTCCCCAAATAATTGCTTTGGTGCCTTTGTAAAAAAAAAAAAAAAAGGCTACCATAAAAGTGTGGATCTAAATTTAGGTTCTCTATTCTATTTCAATGGTTGACATTAATTTTTATACCAGTACCACAGTCATGATTACTGTAGCTTTAAAATAGTCTTGAATCAAGTTGTCTAAGCATTTCAATTTTTTATTTCTTTTTCAAGATTGCCTATTATAGGTCCTTTGTATTTTAACATAAAATTTAGAAGAAACATGTCAATTTCTACAAAAGAAAAAAAAAACCTTGTGGGATTATGATTAAAGTTGCATTGTATCTCTAGATAATTTTGGGAAGAATTGACATCTTCATAATATTGAGTATTATAATCCAGGAACATGGTATTATTCTTCATTTATTTAATCTTTAACTTCTCTCAGCACTTTTTAAATTATTTTCAGCATAGATATCCTGTACATCTTTTGTTAAATTTATTACTAAGTATTTTATGTTTTTTGAAGCTGTTATGAATTGAATTGTTTTTTAAATTTCATTTTTCAATTGTTTGCTGTTGGTATATAAAAACACAGTTGGTTTTTGTAGATTAACTGCTATCATTAAACTTTGTTAAAAGCAGTTATTAGTTCAATTAGTTTTTATAGATTGTTTAGAATCTCTATGTAAACAATCATGTTATCTGCAAATAGCAAGTTTTACTTCTTTATTAATGGTCATTAAATTTCTATTTTATTTCCTTTTTCTTGCCTTGTTGCAATGGTTCAGACTTCTAGTATAATATTGAATAGAAGCATTGAGACTGAGCATCCTTGCCTGATCTTAGAGGGAAAGTGTTCATTATTTCTCCATTAAATATAATGTTCACTGTAGGTTTTTTGTAGATGCCCTTTATCAGATTGAGAAAGTTCTCTTCTATTTCTACATTACTGAGAGTTTTTATCATGAATGAGTGCTGAAATTTGTTGTATGATTTTCCTGCATCTATTGAAATGATCCTATAATTTTTTCCTTTATTCTATTAATATGGTGAATTGCGTTGCATTTCTGGGATTAAAGATATATATAGTTTATACATCTCTATAGTTGACTCTTGAACAACCTGGGTTTGAACTGCACAGATCCACTTATAAACAGATCTTTTTTTCAGTAAAAAATACAATACTATATGATCTGCAGATATGGAGGGCTGACTATAGGACTAGTGGATTTGGTTATCCATGGTGGGTCCTGGAACCAATCCCCTGCAGATACTGAGGGATGACTGTAGTTATATGTATACATGTTAATTCTGATGACAATGCAGTGTTTATTCAACTTGATATTTCTCTAAATATAATGTGTCATTTCTTCTGGATATTTTCAGGATTTCCTTTATCTTTTGTTTTCTATTTGCTTCTGATGTGCCTAATGGTTTACTTCATAATTATCATGCTTGGAGATCACTGAGTTGCTTAAATCTCTACATTTATATCTGTCACCAGATTTGGTAACTATTTTGGTCGTTATTTTCCAGCTATTTTTTCTGTCCCATTCTCTCTATTTTTTTTCCTCTGTGACGCTAATTAATATGTACTTAAATCTTTGTTATTATAAGTCACAGTGGTACTACTGTTCAGTTTTTAAATTATATTTTATTAAGATAGAATTCACATAAAATTAACCATTTTAATGTATACGTTTTACTGACATTTTGTACATTAAAAATACTGTACAATCTTCATTTCTATTTCGTTCCAAATTTTTTCACCACCCCAAAAGGAAACTCTGTACTCATTAAGCAACCACTTTCCCATTCCTCCCTCCCAATCCCACAACCACAAATTAGCTTTCTGTATTTATGTATTTACCTATTCTAGATATTTCATATAAATGGAATTATATAATATGTAAACTTTGTGTCTGGCTTCTTTCACTTAGCATATTCTTTTTGAAGTTCATGTTGTTACATGTATCAGTACTTCATTCCTTTTTATTGCTGAATAGTATTTTATTGTATGATATACCACATTTTGTTTATCCATCATCAGTTGATGGACATTTAGGTTGTTTCCACCTTATGGCTATTGGGTATAGTGCTGTGATGAACATTATGAGTTTTGTTTAAATATGTGTTTTCAATTCTTTTGGTAAGTAGGTAGGAGTGGAATTGCTGGGTCATATGGTAACACTATGTTTAACTTTTTGAGGAACTGTCAAGCTGTTTTCCACAGCAGCTGCACTGTTTTACATTCCTGCCAGCATGTATGGGGGGGGGGGGGTTCTGATTTCTCCACATCCTTGCTAATGCTAGTTATTTTCTGTTATTATTCTTTATTATAGTGACCCTAGTGGATGGTCTGCTCATCTCTTAAAAATATCTTTTTTTCAATTTTCTTTAAATTGAATAACTTATTGATCTACTTCGTGTTCACTGGCTTTTTCCTTTGTCATCTCTATTAAATGTTATGCTCCTAAAACAAATATTTTTCTTTTAGATACTGTATTTTTTTAGTTTTAGAATTTTCTCTTAGTTCATTTTTCTATTAGATTCTATTCCTCTGTTGAGATTTCTATCTTTTCATTCATTGTGAATATGTTTTTCTTTTTTAAAAATATTTATTTATTTATTTATGGCTGTGTTGGGTCTTCATTGCTGTGCACAGGCTTTCTCTAGTTGTGGTGAGCAGGGGCTACTCTTTGTTGCAGTGCACAGGCTTCTCATTGTGGTGGCTTCTCTTGTTGTGGAGCACAGGCTCTAGGTGCACAGGCTTCAGTAGTTGTGGCATGTGGGCTCAGTAGTTGGGGCTCCTGGGCTTTGTTGCTTAGTGGCATGTGGGATCTTCCTGGACCAGGGATCAAACCCATGTCCCCTGCATTAGCAGATGGATTCTTAACCACTGAGCCACCAGGGAAGTCCCAATGAGTATGTTTTTCTTAATATCATTGAGCATAATTATAGTAGCCATCATAAGATTCTTGTTTGCAAGTTCTAATATCTGGGCCATCTCAGGACCTGTCTCTTTTAATGGTCTTTTTCTTGAGAATCTGCCACATTTTTCTGATTCCTCATATATTGAGTAAATTTGAATTTTTGTCCTGGATATTTTGAATATTATGTTATGGGAACTCTGGATTATGTAATATTTCTCTGAAGAGTATTAATTATTTTGTTTTAGCAAAGACTAATTTGAAAGGACTCAAACTACAAACTCCAACTCTTGGGCAGTAGCTCAAATCTTAGTTCAATTCTTTTTTCCTTCTCTGGAGTTTGTCCCATGCATATGAGGGTCAGGCATTAGTCATAGATTTAGGTTGAGTTATACACAAGATTTGGGCTCCTACTGTCTAGTGCTGTCCTTTCTGTGATATTACCCTCACTTTCCAATGGCTGTGGTTGCCCTGAACTCTGTCCTCTGGTTCTTCAGGGAAGAAAAACAGTTTTTTTTATTTGTGTTCTCCTGCTTCACCTAGTATTGACTCTCAGGCTAAAACACATTAAAAGGAAGATTTACCCAGTGTCATCTTTTTTCCCCAAGTGTTGAGTTTCCTCCAGAATATGACATTTAGTGCTTTCAAATTGTTTTCCTCTTGCTCTCGCTCTCTCTGTACTTTGGCTACATTTTCCCATTTTAATCTGCATGAGGAGGTCTAGCAGAATTTTAATCATATATTCTTAAAGCAGATCTTCACTCAAGGGCTATCATATGGGGACACATGATTCCCTTCCTCCCCCACCCCAACATATTCTGCATATCAGGCATTGTACTAAGTCAAGATTAATATTTCTCACACATCAGTGATTTATATATCACTGTCATGAATTTTGCCACTTGTAACATTACACTTGCAATCTTTTTTTTTTTTTTTTTTTTTTTTTTAACCACGCTGTGTGGCTTGTGGGATCTCAGCTCCCTGACCAGGGATTGAACCTGGGCCATGGCAGTGAAAGCCTGGCATCCTAACCACTAGTCCACCAGGGAACTCCCTACCCTTGTGATTTGTTAGCTATTTTTAAATGATCATATTTTCATTCAATTTTATTTATTTACTTGCTTTTTAAACTTTTTATTTTTGAGATAACTGTAGACTTGTATACAAGAGTTGAAAAATATTACCGTGAATTCCTGGATACCCCTCTCGCAGCTTCCCCTTATGTTAACATCTTCTATAACCATAGAACATTTATCCTTGGTACAAGTATCCTAGGTATAACACTATCAACTAAAATACAGAATTTATTCAGATTTCACCAGTTTTCCCATTAATGTCCCTTTTCTAGCATCCAATCCAGGACTCCATATTATATTTAGTTGTTACGTCTCCTTAGTCTCTTCGACTCTGTGACACTTCCCCAGTCTTTCCTGATCTCTCATTACTGACAGTTTTGAACAGCACTGGTCAGTTGTTTCTTAGAATGTCCCTCAGTTTGGGTTTTCTGTTGTTTTCTTATGGCAAGGTTGAAGTTATATGCATTATTTCAGGATATTGATAGGAGGATTCAGAGATGGCTTCTCCCTCAGTGCATGATATCAGGGAGTACATGATGTCACTGTTTATTATTAGACTATAAAGAATATTTACATACTCATATTAATGCAGTCCCTGATTATTGATTGATTAATTATTGTTTATTGATTAAAATAGTGATATATTGGGAGGATGGGAGAGGGGAGACACAGGTTGTGCACTGAGCTAAATCCTTGACAATGTCTATAGAATTTCCAAATCAAGAAATAGCAGCACAAGCAATTGGAAATGTGGAACCTATTTTACTGATAGCTTACAGAGGTAAAACTGGCTAAAAGTAGTCAAGGGGAGAAAGAGAAGAGACATCATGAAGAAGAGGCATAACTGTCTTTTACCAGAGTCTCAATGCCTGAGAAATAGGTCAAATAAATAGTGTGCATTCTTTTTTCAAAAGCTTAGAGGAGCAGACCTTAGAAAACCTCCCCAGCAGATTGAGACATGCCTGTTGGTATAAAAGGGGCTTTCTTCAGGCCAGGGTGATTACATATGTATAGATAAAGCAGGTCCAGGTCAAGCATTAGGAAGTAACAGGCCGAGCTGATATCCCCCAAGACACATAATTATTTTTCTGAGCTTTTGAGAATGCAGGGGTCAGGAATTGACCTCTGCCACTGTTTACTCTATCCCAGATTAGAAAAAAACCTGGCACAGATAGACTTCTAGTTTGCTTGAATAAGGAAATGTGAACATCAGATGGTGTTAATTAGTTAGGCGTTTACAGGCTATTTCACTGACACAAAAAGGATATTATCGCTATTCCCCCTTGCACTTCAGCACCTGGATTGTCTCAGACAATAGTGAATTCACATAACAAGCAATCTGAAATGGTAAGTGATTATGATTGAAAAAATTGGGCTTGTGGAATCTCAAAGGCAGGTTCATTTCCTTGTTAGAACACTGTCACTTTAGAAAGCCTACTTCTGGTTCCAGAAGCTCCAGCAATCCAGGAGGGGGACACCTGGAGGGGCCTGTGAGGGGGGCAGTCAGGAGAGGGAGAAGAACTTTCATTATTTCTTCTGCAGACTCTGAAAATCTGAGGGTGCAAAGGTCATGAGGCATCCTTGTGGGAGTGGAATCCTGTACTCTTCTTATTGGTAATTTGATGGGGAAATCATCACAGGGAGAAACATCTGAAAATCCATAAAACACCACATGAACAGTTTAGCTAAATTACAGCAGTGGGAGAGGGAAGGGAAGTGCTGGGGAGAATCATTTTAAAAGCTCACAAATAAAAAGCATATCAATTTTGCAGCCTTTATTTTCATTATGAAATTATATGTACCCTTTCATTTTTACTATTTATTGAGGTATGCTATCCTTGCAGAAAAGTGTACATGTCACACATAAACAACTCACTGCATTTTTACTGATTTCTTTTTAGAGATAAAAACAAGAAACCAAAGTGAGAAGTAGAAGACAGGTTGGGAGAGACTATTCTGCTGTCACCATCTAGGGACAAGTGGCTTGATGCTCTGATGTATACCTGATGGCCAGGTGTGGCTGCATCTCCCTGGAATTGTCTCCACTCCTCTAAGGACCAATCAGGATTACCTCAGGCATGACCCCCTGTGAGGATGCCCACAGCAACGGTAGCCCTGCCAACTTCGTGGCTGCACCCAGCAACACCTGGGAAGACAGTAAGTCTTCATGTATAGGCTATAAAAGAAATAGGGCTATGAGTGATTAAGGGAATAAATACAAAGTCCCTGCTATGGTTTTTCCAGGAGCCTCATGGTTTGTTTCCATCCCATGACACATCACTGATTCAGGTAAGTGAAAGAAAAGGCAGTGGAAGAAAAGGCAGTGGAAGCTGAAGAAAAGGCAGAGGATTGCTCTGAATATCATATCATGTCGATCCCCTTCCAAGAAACCTTTCCATGACTGCTTGATACATTAGGAATAAAATCTAGACTCCCAAGAGTGGTCTCCAAGGTGCCAAGTTATCTGACACTACCCAACTCCCTGACCTTCTCACCTGCTACTCCCCATCTTTACTCACTGATCCTAACTCCACTGGTTGCCATCCTGTTCCTTGGTTCTGCCTCAGAGCCTTTGTACTTGCTGTTTCCTCTGCCCTAGAAACTTTGTGTTGTTGGCTGCTTCTCACTTTTTAGTGCTTTGCTTAGATGTTACCTCATCGGTGGACTCCCCTGACTGATCTACATAAATGAAAGAGTCCCTTCTTCCGAATCACTCCTATCTCATCATCCTCTTTATTTAATGAATAGCTTACCACAGCTTGAAACTACCTTTTATTTATTTGTTTATCTGCTTCACCGATGGCTATAAAGTAGCCCCTAGAATAACAGTGCCTGGCACGTAGCTGGTGCTAAGCCTGTATTGAGTGAATGCGTAAATGAATAGTGAACAATATGCATAATAAATGTATCTATTAGGCTAAGGTATTTGCAAGGAATGAGCCAATGCTCTTCTTATCTTTGGAAGCACCCCCTGGGGTGCTGAGCATAGAGGTCTGAGTGCTGTGCCCTACATGTAGAATTCTGGAAAGCCCAGGCTAGGTTACTAAACTCTGTATTAGTTATCTATTGCTGTGTAACAATTTACCACAAACTTAGAAACTTGAATCACATTTATTAGCTCCTATAGTTCCTTTGGATTAGGGGTCTGGGCATGGCTTAACTGGGTCTGCTGCTCAGGATTTCTCATCAGGCTGCAATCAGGGTGTGGGCCTGGGTTGTGTTGTGTTCTCAAGGACTGAGTGGGAAAGGAACTGCTTCCAGGCTCACGTGGCTGTTGGCAGAATTCAGTTCCTTGCAATTGTAAGGCTGAGGACCTCAGTTTCTGGCTGGCCATCGGCTGGTGCTGTCCTCAGTTTCTGGTTGGTTCTTGGCCAGAGACTCTCCTCTGTTCCTTGTTATGAGGGCCTCCCCAACCTGGCTGCTCGCTACGGCTAAGACAGTGAGGGAGGGAGAGTCTGCTACAAGATGGACGTTACGATCTTACCTCATGTAATCGCAGAAATGACAGCTCGCTTCTGTTGCCATATTCTAGTCTAAAGCAAGTCACAGGTCCAGGCTGCATGCTAGGGGAGGAGATGACCCAGAATGTGAATGCCAGGAAGCAGGGAATCCTGGACCATCTTAGAATCTGCTTGTCACTGTCCAACTTCTGGCTCCCAACGGTTCACACCCTCCCGCGCATCCCTCCCCCACACAAAATACATTCACCTCCTTCCAAGAAGAGCCACGAGTCTCACCCATTACAGCATCTGTTCAAAGTCCAGCATCTCATTATCCAAATCAGAAACTGCACTCTGGGTAAAATTCCTCTACATTTATCAATTTTTAAAACTAAGAGACAATATGGGAATAGAATCTAAAAAAGAATGGATACATGTATACATGTAACTGATTCACTTTGCTGTACAGCAGAAACTAACACAACATTGTAAATCAACTATACCCAATAAAAATTAATTAAGAAAACGAGAGAGATAACTTTATCCACCTCTTGCCCCTACACCCTACAATGGTGGAATATAGGCATAGAATAATAGCTACAGATATTCCTGTTCAAAGAGAGGGAAACGGGAGGTAGAAAGGAGTGCTAGGAATAATCCTCATTGGTTCTGTCCTTTGGGTTCTTGCTTTTATCCTCGGAATGATCCTTCTTTTTTTTACTACTGTAGTAAAATGTACGAGGACACAGGTGAATTGGGTGGAAACTGTTAAACCAAGAAACAAGACTTAATGATTTTGAAAATTATTAGACTTCTTACATGTCAAAAGATGCTAAAATTAAGAAATGTTTTCCTTGCACTGTCAGGAAAACGTGGCATGGAATAAAAGCCAAGTCAATTTAGGTTTTCTCCCCCATGTGCCTCAGAATTCTTCCAGGCTCCACACAGCTCCAAAGCCATGCTCATATTTTCAGGTATTTGTCACAGCAGCACCCCACTTCCAAAGACCAAAATCTATATTGATAAATTTTGTGTATGACTCTCACCAACCTGAGTTAAGGGAAGATGACAGTTGACTCACTTTGATTCCCCAAGAGCTGAGTAACCTACCATACTCCCAGCAGCATGTTAGGTGCAAGAAAAACTACTTGGTGGCAGTTACCTTTTTGGGCAAGGTTGGTCCTGTTGTCCTGACTCTGTTATTCCATCATTGTGGAGAGATTTCTTTTCTCTGCACATTTATATGCCTGTGGGGTTCAGTCTGCCTCTCTCTGCTGAGTGAGTAGAGCAAATTGAAGCCAAACCACTGGGTGTAGATATGGGCTTGGGGTTTCCGGGAAATATTAGCAGCAAGGAGTTCACAACTAGGTGAGAGTGGCTTAGAGGGGTATTAGGGATGGACCGTTTGGTGGTGGGTTTGTGCTCTGTGATCTTCAACCCATTTGAAAACGTGGATTCCCCAGCAGGCTATTGGGCCCCTGCCTGCATGTTTCCTCCAGCAGTCTGACCTTTGAGAGGATGAACACTTCCTATAATGGCTGTCCCCAGGGGTGGCAGCCAGGGTACCCAAGCATCCTGCCACATGATAAAGATGCTTCAGGCTAGAAGACCCTACTGGCAGCCCTGTTCTGCTGCCAACAAGCCAAGCTGGCAGTGGGACTCCATGACTTTGTCTACTTCTGGGGATACACCCTGAAGATGAGCCTTGGGATCCCCGCTGGAGGTCTCCCACAGCTCAAGAGTGTTGCTTGGCATTCATGCTTGGTCCCTACTAATCTGGAATGTTTCTCTATAGCAAATACCAGGATGACAAATATATAGAGATTTGAGTGCCTTAAGGAACATGCCTGTCTAACTCGTTACGTATCACATGAGCTTAATTCAGCATGATCTCATGAATGCCATGGGCATGCCTTATACCATAGTGTCTTAACATTTCATTTGACTCATTCTTTTGCATGGAAAATTGCTACTGCATGTGCAGCATCCATCCTTACACATGTTTCCATTTCATCTAGGTCAATATATTCCTCAGTTCCAGCCAGGATCCTATTCTCTGCTGTCGTATATATTCTTTCTCTTTTGAAAGATTCATTTTTACTCCTTCTCTATTAGGAAAGTGCCCTCAATCATGGGTGGCCCTGCCTTGTATTATTCCTAAGAGCCTTTGTCAAACTTTCTGATAAACTCTAATTAAAACTCATTGTCTGTTTTACTTTTCTGGGTGGATGGGAGGCAGGGTTCCCAGGAACAGTGTTGTTTGTTAACAATAGTTTCAGCTGATGTGGGAAACAGGCAGTCTTAGAGTCTCTTCCTAAGTAGAAAATGCCAATTCTTTAAAAAAAAAAAAAAGACAAAGGTACTTTTTGTTTTATTAGCTCTGTTGGAGTAAGTTCCTATTCAGGTCAAGTTATATCACATTATTTTTGATCATCAAGCCTGGAGTGTCACTTGTCCAGAGGCAAAGAATAAGCTGTTTTAAGCAGAGGAAAGTGTACCATTTCTTCATCCCTGCCCGCCTCCCTTCAAGAGAAGTTAGCTCTTCTCGCTTCTCTTTTCCTAGTGTGTAGTGAGTTGTATCATGCCCCCACTCAAAGATATGTCCAACCAGAACCTGTGAATGTGACCCTACATGGAATGGATCTTCACAGAGGTAATTAAGTTAAGGATCTTGAGTGAGACCATCCTGGATTTAGGGTGCGTTCTGAAACCAATGTCAGGTGCCCTTAGAAGAGAAAGGCAAAGGGAGACAGAGACAGAAATTAAGCTCCTTGGAGTTCTAGGATGAAAGATTGGAAGCTAAAGGGATCAGGTTGTTGGCCATGGGGTTAGAATACAAGTATGCTTATACTTTCCTCCTGATCAGGAGGTGAAAAGCTAGGTTTAAGAAGCAACCACTATAGAGAACAGTATGGAGGTTCCTTAAAAAACTAAAAATAGAGCTACCATATGACCCAGCAATCCCACTCCTAGGCATATATCTGGAGAAAACCATAATTCGAATGGATGCATGCACCCCGATGTTCATTACAGCACTATTTACAATAGCCAGGACATGGAAACTATTGTCCATCAAGAGAGGAATAGGTAAAGAAGATGTGGTACATATATACAATGGAATATTACTCAGCCATAAAATGGAAAGAAATAGTGCCATTTGCAGAGATGTGGATGGACCTAGAGACTGTCATACAGAGTGAAGTAAGTCAGAAGAAGAAAAACAAATATCATATAATATCACTTATGTGTGGAATCTAGAAAAAATGTTACAGATGAACTTATTTGCAAAGCAGAAATAGAGTCACAGATGTAGAGAACAAATTTATGGTTACCAAGGGGGGAAGTGGGGGGCGAACTGGGAGATTGGGATTGACATATATGCCCTACTATGTATAAAATAGATAACTAATGAGAACATACCGTACAGCATGGGAAACTCTACTCAGTGATCTGTGGTGACCTAAATGGGAAGGAAATCCAAAAAAAGGGAATATATGTATATGTATGGCTGATTCACTTTGCTGTACAGCAGAAACTAACACAACATTGTAAAGCAACTATACTCCAATGAAAATTAATTTAAAAAAAAGAAATCACACATAACACAAAAAGATGGTATTCTTAGGTTCAGTGCACGTGAATGTAAATAAGTACTAAAAGCAAAATTTAAATGCTAACCACACTGTTGAAATACAAGTGAAATAAACCACACGTGAAAACCTTAAAAAAAAAGCAGTCATATATGTGCTCAGTTATTCATTAGAGCATGGTTTGTGGTAGCAGAAGATTGGAGACAATGAAGCAATAGGGACTGAAGGACTATACTATGGCATACCATGCAGCTAGTAATAAAGGATGAGGGAGATCTCTATGAACTGATAAGGTGAGATCTCCAGGATATACCATTGGGTGAAAAAAGCAGTATTGAGAAGAGTTTATACAGTATGCTTACACTTTTTAAAAAAGAGGGGAGGGATTCCCTGGTGGCGCAGTGGTTAAGAATCTGCCTGCTAATGCAGGGGACACGAGTTCAAGCCCTGGTCCAGGAAGATCCCACATGCCATGGAGCAACTAAGCCCGTGAGCCACAACTACTGAGCCTGTGCTCTAGAACTCGTGAGCCACAACTACTGAAGCCTGCGTGCCTAGAGCCCATGCTTGGCAACAAGAGAAGCCACCGCAATGAGAAATCCGTGCACGGCAACAAAGAGTAGCCCCCGTTCTCTGCAACTAGAGAAAGCCTGCGTGCAGCAACGAAATCCTAACGCAGCCAAAAATAAATAAATAAATAAATTTATTAAAAATAAAAAAAAAGAGAACAACTTGTATCCTTAAAAAAAGGGGGAGCAGGAATAATATTTCGGGGTTATTTCTCTGTATTTGCCTAATGAAATAGGAGGATAAATAAGACATTAATATAAATGATTACCTATAGGGTGTGAGGGCAGAACTGGGTGGATGGGGACAGGGTGGGAGTTAGACTTCTAATATTGATTTGCTTTTAAAATAATGTAAATATGTTACTTTCTCAAGAAAAGGAAAGGATTAATAAGATTTAGGTTCTCTTTCTTCAAATATAACATATAAAATCTATGATATATAATAACATATGATAATATATTGTATATAAAACTATATAAATGTGTATATATACACATATATATAGCCTATCATTTATCCATCCAGAATTTTAAAATTCATCCTGACAATTTAGTCTTTTACTTAGAGTAGAGGCCTTGAGAAGATGGGTGTCCAGAGTGAAGAGAGAGGAAGGAGCAAGGCTGGTGAGGGAGGTGAGGGCTAGACCACACACAGCTTTGCAAGTTGTATTAAAGCATTCGGATTTTATCCCCAAAGCCATCCAAAGCTACTGAAGGGGTTTAAGACAGGGAAGGACTGAATACAATTTCTCTTTTTTTAAAACATCTTTATTGGAGTATAATTGCTTTACAATGGTGTGTTAGTTTCTGCTGTATCACAAAGTGAATCGGCTATACGTATACATATATCCCCATATCCTCTCCCTCTTGCGTCTCCCTCCCACCCTCCCTATCCCACCCCTCTAGGTGGTCACAAAGCACCGAGCTGATCTCCCTGTGCTATGCGGCTGCTTCCCACTAGCTATCTATTTTATATTTGGTAGTGCTGAATACAGTTTCTATGTATCACCATGGCTGCTCAATTTTTTGGCCATTTCACTGATAGAGTAAATTGAAGTTCTTTGCAACTCCCAATACCATCTCACAAATCATTGTGAATTCACCATATTGCAGGAAAAAAGACTTTTGAAACTTAAATAAAATCCAGTGCCATTAACAGATTAACCATCGAACATAGAGACAATTCTTTCAGTTAAAAGAGCTTTGCTTAAAAACTATAGGAATTTGATTTTGAGATTCAGGAAGAAATCTTGGTATTTGGTGCCAGTCAGTATGTTACTGATTTCATAAACATTAACGAAAGTTGGTGATCACCTCATTGAAAATGTATTGAGATTTATTTTAGTTCTACCATGAATAAGTTTAGGTAAAAAATGATAGTGATTTCTAGAAAGAATTAACCAAAAATCAAATTTCTCTTTCTCTTTCTCCCTCACCCCAGCTTTCTAGTCTAAGTTTAGTCTAGCTTTACGTAGGGTGGTGCTTCTCAAAGTGTGGCCTTTAGACACTGAGAACCTTTTAAGAATATGCAAGGTAAAAACTATTTTCAGAATAATATTAAGATGTCATTTGCTCTTTTCACTGTGTAGACATTTCCACTGGTAGTGTAAAATCAATGAAAGATAAAAGTGCTGAATTAAGGTACTGGACACCAAACCATAATAATAGTAATTGAAATTTTCATTACCACACATTCTTACTTAAAAAAATAATGCTAGTTTCAATTGAGAATGTCCTTAATAAAGCAGTAAAAGTTATTAATTTTACTAAATCTCAGTCCTTGAATGATTTTAATGTTTGTGTGATGATGATATGGAAAGTGTGCATAAAGCACTTCTGCTGTATATTAAAATATGATGGTTATTCTGAGGAAAAGCACTTGTGTGACTGGGATGGGAGCTGAATTAGCTGATTGTTTTTCATGGGGCACAATTTGTACTTGAAAGAATGACAAACTGTGGTTATTTATTTATTTAACGTATTTATTAGAGTATAATTGCTTTACAATAGTGTGTTAGTTTCTGCTTTATAACAAAGTGAATCAGTTATACATATACATATGTCCCCATATCTCTTTCCTCTTGCATCTCTCTCCTTCCCACCCTCCGTATCCCACCCCTCCAGGAGGTCACAAAGCACCGAGCTGATCTCCCTGTGCTATGCGGCTGCTTCCCACTAGCTATCTATTTTACGTTTGGTAGTGTATATATGTCCATGCCACTCTCTCACTTTGTCACAGCTTGCCCTTCCCCCTCCCCATATCCTCAAGTCCATTCTCTTGTAGGTCTGCATCTTTATTCCCGTCTTGACCCTGGTATTTCTGACAATTTTTTTTCTTTTTACATTCCATATATATATCTGTTAGCATACGGTATTTGTTTTTCTCTTTCTGACTTACTTCACTCTGTATGACAGTCTCTAGGTCCATCCACCTCACTACAAATAACTCAGTTTTGTTCCTTTTTATGGCTGAGTAATATTCCATTGTATATACGTGCCACATCTTCTTTATCCATTCATCCGTTGATGGACACTTAGGTTGCTTCCATGTCCTGGCTATTGTAAATAGAGCTGCAATGAACATTGCAGTACATGACTCTCTTTGAATTATGGTTTTCTCAGGGTATATGCCCAGTAGTGGGATTGCTGGGTCATATGGTAGTTCTATTTTTAGTTTTTGGAGGAACCTCCATACTGTTCTCCATAGTGGCTGTATCAATTTACATTCTCACCAACAGTGCAAGAGGGTTCCCTTTTCTCCACACCCCATCCACCATTTATTGTTTGTAGATTTTTTTTTTCTTTTTTTTTGCAGTACACGGGCCTCTCACTGTTGTGGCCTCTCCCGTTGTGGAGCACAGGCTCCAGACGCGCAGGCTCAGCAGCCATGGCTCATGGGCCTAGCTGCTCCGCAGCAAGTGGGATCTTCCCGAACCAGGGCATAAACCCGTCTCCCCTGCATCGGCAGGCGGACTCTCAACCATTGCGCCATACAGTAAGCCCTAGATTTTTTGATGATGGCCATTCTGATCAGTATGAGATGATATCTCATTGTAGTTTTGATTTGCATTTCTCTAACGATTAATGATGTTGAGCATTCTTTCATGTGTTTGTTGGCAATCTGTATATCTTCTTTGGAGAAATGTCTATTTAGGTCTTCTGCCCATTTTTGGATTGGGTTGTTTGTTGTTTTGATATTGAGCTGCATGAGTTGCTTGTATGTTTTGGAGATTAATCCTTTGTCAGTTGCTTCATTTGCAAATATTTTCTTCCATTCTGAGTGTTGTCTTTTCGTCCTGTTTATGGTTTCCTGTGCTATGCAAAAGCTTTTAAGTTTCATTAGGTCCCATTTGTTTATTTTTGTTTTTATTTCCATTTCTCTAGGAGGTGGGTCAAAAACGATCTTGTTGTTATTTATTTCAGAGTGTTCTGCCTATGTTTTCTTCTAAGAGTTTGATGGTGTCTGGCCTTACATTTAGGTCTTTAAACGATTTTGAGTTTACTGTTGTGTACGCTGTTAGAGAGCATTCTAATTTCATTCTTTTACATGTAGCTTTCCAGTTTTCCCAGCACCACTTATTGAAGAGGCTGTCTTTTCTCCACTGCATATTCTTGCCTCCTTTAACAAAGATAAGGTGTCCATATGTTTGTAGGTTTATCACTGGGCTTTCTATCCTGTTCCATTGATCTATATTTCTGTTTTTGTGCCAGTACCATACTGTCTTGATTACTGTAGCTTTCTGGTATAGTCTGAAGTCCAGGAGCCTGATTCCTCCAGCTCCATTTTTTCTTTCTCAAGATTGCTTCAGCTATTCGGGGTCTTTTGTGTTTCCACACAACTTGTGAAATTTTTTGTTCTAGTTTTGTGAAAAATGCCAGTGGCAGTTTGATAGGGATTGCATTGAATCTGTAGATTGCTTTTGGTAGTAGAGTCATTTTCACAATGTTGATTCTTCTAATCCAGGAACATGGTATATCTCTTCATCTATTTGTATCATCTTTTTTTTTTTTTTTTTTGCGGTATGCGGGCCTCTCACTGTTGTGGCCTCTCCCATTGTGGAGCACAGGCTCCGGACCCGCAGGCTCAGCAGCCATGGCTCACGGGCCCAGCCACTCCGCGATATGTGGGATCTTCCCAGACCGGGGCACAAACCCGTGTCCCCTGCATCGGCAGGCGGACTCTCAACCACTGCGCCACCAGGGAAGCACTATTTGTATCATCTTTAATTTCTTTCATTAGTGTCTTACAATTTTCTGCATACAGGTCTTTTGTCTCCTTAGGTAGGTTTATTCCTAGATACTTTGTTCTTTTTGTTGCAATGGTAAATGGGAGTGTTTTCTTAATTTCACTTTCAGATTTTTCATCATTGGTGTATAGGAATGCCAGAGTTTTCTGTGCATTAATTTTGTATCCTGCTACTTTACCAAATTCATTGACTAGCTCTAGTAGTTTTTCGGTAGCATCTTTAGGATTCTCTATGTATAGTATCATGTCATCTGCAAACAGTGACAGCTTTACTTCTTCTTTTCTGATTTGGATTCCTTTTATTTCTTTTTCTTCTCTAATCGCTGTGGCTAAAACTTTGAAAACTATGTTGAATAGTAGTGGTGAGAGAGGGCAACCTTGTCTTGTTCCTGGTCTTAGTGAAAATGCTTTCAGTTTCTCACCATTGAGGATGATGTTGGCTGTGGGTTTGTCATATATGGCCTTTATTATGTTGAGGAAAGTTCCCTCTATGCCTACTTTCTGGAGGGTTTTTAACATAAATGGGTGTTGAATTTTGTCAAAAGCTTTCTCTGCATCTTTTGAGATGATCATATGGTTTTTCTCCTTCAATTTGTTAATATGGTGTATCAAGTTAATTGATTTGCATATATTGAAGAATCCTTGCATTCCTGGGATAAACCCCACTTGGTCATAGTGTATGATCCTTTTAATGTGCTGTTGGATTCTGTTTGCTAGTATTTTGTTGAGGATTTTTGCATCTATGTTCATCAGTGATATTGGCCTGTAGTTTTCTTTCCTTGTGACATCCTTGTCTGGTTTTGGTACCAGGGTGATGGTGGCCTCGTAGAATGAGTTTGGGAGTGTTCCTCCCTCTGCTCTATTTTAGAAGAGTTTGAGAAGGATAGGTGTTAGCTCTTCTCTAAATGTTTGATAGAATTTGCCTGTGAAGCCATCTGGTCCTGGAGTTTTGTTTGTTGGGAGATTTAAATCACAGTGTCAATTTCAGTGCTTGTGATTGGTCTGTTCATATTTTCTATTTCTTCCTGGTATAGTCTCGGAAGGTTGTGCATTTCTAAGAATTTGTCCATTTCTTCCAGGTTGTCCATTTTACTGGCATATAGTTGCTTGTAGTAATCTCTCATGATCATTTGTATTTTGCAGTGTCAGTTGTTACTTCTCCTTTTTCATTTCTAATTCTGTGATTTGAGTCTTCTCCCTTTTTTCTCGATGCATCTGGCTAATGGTTTATCAATTTTGTTTATCTTCTCAAAGAACAAGCTTTTAGTTTTATTGATCTTTGCTATCATTTCCTTCATTTCTTTTTCATTTATTTCTGATCTGATCTTTATGATTTCTTTCCTTCTGCTAACTTTGGGGGTTTTTTGTTCTTCTTTTTCTAATTGTTTTAGGTGTAAGGTTAGGTTGTTTATTTGAGATGTGTCCTGTTTCTTAAGGTAGGATTGTATTGCTCTAAACTTCCCTCTTAGAACTGCTTTTGCTGCATCCCATAGGTTTTGTGTCATTTTGTTTTCATTGTCATTTGTTTCTAGGTATTTTTTGATTTTCTCTTTGATTTCTTCAGTGATCTCTTGGTTATTAAGTAGTGTTTTGTTTAGCCTCCATGTGTTTGTATTTCTTACAGATTTTTTTCCTGTAATTAATATCTAGTCTCATAGCATTGTGGTCGGAAAAGATACTTGATACGATTTCAATTTTCTTAAATTTACGAAGGCTGATTTGTGACCCAAGATATGATCTATCCTGGAGAATGTTCCATGAGCACTTGAGAAGAATGTGTACTCTGTTGTTTTTGGATGGAATGTCCTATAAATATCAATTAAGTCCATCTTGTTTAATGTATCATTTAAAGCTTGTGTTTCCTTATTTTCATTTTGGATGATCTGTCCATTGTTGAAAGTGGGGTGTTAAAGTCCCCTACTATGATTGTGTCACTGTCGATTTCCCCTTTTATGACTGTTAGTATTCTCCTTATGTATTGAGGTGCTCCTATGTTGGGTGCATAAATATTTACAATTGTTATATCTTCTTCTTGGATTGATCCCTTGACCATTATGTAGTGTCCTTCTTTGTCTCTTGTAATAGTCTTTGTTTTAAAGTCTATTTTGTCTGATATGAGAATTACTACTCCAGCTTTCTTTTGCTTTCCATTTGCATGGAATATCTTTTTCCATCCCCTCACTTTCAGTCTGTAGGTGTCCCTAGTCTGAAGTGGGTCTCTTGTAGACAGCATATATATGGCTCTTGTTTTTGTATCCATTCAGCCAGTCTGTGTCTTTTTGTGGGAGCAATTAATCCATTTACATTTAAGGTGATTATCGATATGTATATTCCTATTATGATTTTCTTAATTGTTTTGGGTTTATTATTGTAGGTCTTTTCCTCCTCTTGTGTTTCCTGCCTAGAGAAGTTCCTTTAGCATTTGTTGTAAAGCTGGTTTGGTGGTGCTGAATTCTCTTAGCTTTTGCTTGTCTGTAAAGGTTTTAATTTCTCCATCAAATCTGAATGAGATCCTTGCTGGGTAGAGTAATCTTGGTTGTAGGTTTTTCTCCTTCGTCACTTTAAATATGTCCTGCCACCCCCTTGTGGCTTACAGAGTTTCTGCTGAAAGTTCAGCTGTTAACCTTATGGGGATTCCCTTATGTGTTATTTGTTGTTTTTCCCCTTGCTGCTTTTAATATGTGCTCTTTGTATTAAATTTTTTATAGTTTGATTAATATGTGTCTTGGCATGTTTCTCCTTGGATTTATCCTGTATGTGACTCTCTGTGCTTCCTGGACTTGATTAACTATCTCCTTTCCCATATTAGGGAAGTCTTCCACTATAATCTCTTCAAATATTTTCTCAGTCCCTTTCTTTTTCTCTTCTTCTTCTGGGACCCCTATAATTTGAATGTTGGTGCATTTAATGTTGTCCCAGAGGTCTCTGAGACTGTCCTCAATTCTTTTTGTTCTTTTTTCTTTATTCTGCTCTGCAGTAGTTATTTCCACTATTTTATCTTCCAGGTCACTTATCCATTCTTCTGCCTCAGTTATTCTGCTATTGATCCCTTCTAGAGAATTTTTAATTTCATTTATTGTGTTGTTCATCATTGTTTGTTTGCTCTTTACTTCTTCTAGGTCCTTATTAAAAGTTTCTTGTATTTTCTCCATTCTATTTTCAAGATTTTGTGTCATCTTTACTATCATTATTCTGAATTATTTTCAGGTAGACTGCCTATTTCCTCTTCATTTGTTAGGTGTGGTGGGTTTTTGCCTTGCTCCTTCAGCTGCTGTGTGTTTCTCAGTCTTCTCATTTTGCTTAACTTACTGTGTTTGTGGTCTCGTTTTCACAGGCTGCAGGTTCGTAGTTTCCATTGTTTTTGGTGTCTGTCCGCAGTGGCTAAGGTTGGTTCAGTGTGGTGTGTAGACTTCCTGGTGGAGGGGACTAGTGCCTGTGTTCTGGTGGATGAGGCTGGATCTTGTCTTTCTGGTGGGCAGGTCCAAGTCTGGTGGTGTGTTTTGGGGTGTCTGTGGCCTTATTATGATTTTAGGCAGCCTCTCTGCTAATGGATGGAGTTGTGTTCCTGTCTTGCTAGTTGTTTGGCATAGGGTGTCCTGCACTGTATCTTGCTGGTCGTTGAGTGAAGCTGGGTCTTGGTGTTGAGGTGGAGATCTCTTGGAGATTTTCGCCGTTTGATATTACGTGGAGCTGAGAGGTCTCTTGTGGACCAGTGTCCTGAACTTGGCTCTCCCACCTCAGTGGCACAGCCCTGACACCCGGCTGGAGCACCAAGAGCCTGTCCTCCACACGGCTCAGAATAAAAGTGAGAAAAAGAAAGAAAGAAAGAAGAAGATAAAATAAAATAAAATAAAGTTATTAAAATAAATATTAAGAAAAAAAAATTTTTAAGTAAAAAAAAAGTGGACAGACAGACCCCTAGGACAAATGGTAAAAGCAAAGCTATACAGACAAAATCACACACAGAAGCATGCACATACACACTCACAAAAAGAGAAAAAGGGAAAAATATATATATATCCTTGTTCCCAAAGTCCACCTCCTCAATTTGGGATGATTTATTTTCTATTCAGGTATTCCACAGATGCAGGGTATATCAAGTTGATTGTGGAGATTTAATCTGCTGCTCCTGAGGCTGCTGGGAGAGATTTCCCTTTCTCTTCTCTGTTCGCACAGCTCCCGGCGTTCAGCTTTAGATTTGGCCCCGCCTCTGCGTGTAGGTCGCCGGAGGGCATCTGTTCTTTGTTCAGACAGGACGGGGTTAAAGGAGCCGCTGACTCGGGGGCTTTGGCTCACTCAGGCCGGGGTGGGGGGGGGGGCGGGAGGGAGGGGCACGGAGTGCGGGGCGGGCCTACGACGGCAGAGGCCGGCGTGACGTTGCACCAGCCTGAGGCGTGCCGTGCGTTCTCCCGGAGGAGTTGACCCTGGATCCGGGACCCTGGCAGTGGCGGGCTGCACAGGCTCCCAGGAGGGGAGGTGTGGATAGTGACCTGTGTTCGCTCACAAGCTTCTTGGTGGCGGCAGCAGCAGCCTTAGCGTCTCATGCCCGGCTCTGGGGTCCGCGCTTTTAGCCACGGCTCGCGCCTGTCTCTGGAGCTCCTTTAAGCAGCGCTCTGAATCCTCTCTCCTCGCGCACCAGGAAACAAAGAGGCAAGAAAAAGTCTCTTGCCTCTTCGGCAGCTCCAGACTTTTCCCGGACTCTCTCACGGCTGGCTGTGGCGCACTAACCCCCTGCAGGCTGTGTTCACGCCGCCAAACCCAGTCCTCTCCCTTCCTCAGACCGAAGCCCGAGCCTCACTCCCAGCCCCGCCCGCCCCGGCGGGTGAGCAGACAAGCCTCTCGGGCTGGTGAGTGCTGGTCGGCCCTGATCCTCTGTGCGGGAATCTCTCCGCTTTGCCCTCCGCACCCGTCGGCTGCGCTCTCCTCCGTGACCCCGAAGCTTCCCCCCTCCGCCACCCGCAGTCTCCGCCCGCGAAGGGGCTTCCTAGTGTGTGCAAACCTTTCCTCCTTCACAGCTCCCTCCCACTGGTGCAGGTCCCGTCCCTATTCTTTTGTCTCTGTGTTTTCTTTTTTCTTTTGCCCTACCAAGGTACGTGGGGAGTTTCTTGCCTTTTGGGAGGTCTGAGGTCTTCTGCCAGCGTTCAGTAGGTGTTCTGTAGGAGCTGTCCCACGTGTAGATGTATTTCTGATATATTTGTGGGAAGAAAGGTGATCTCCGCGTCTTCCTCTTCTGCCATCTTGAAGGTCCTCTCTAGTAAGACTCTGGCCCGGGGTCCCAGGGACTGTCGTGGCTTCGGCTGGTGGTTCCCCTCCAGAGCCGGCAGCCTCAGTGAGGCCGCTCTCCCCTCGGGCTCCGGAGCATTTCAGTCTGTGGTTATTTAGAATTGGGTATGTGACAGATATTTTCTGCCAGAAATTTCAAGTGAACCTGTCACTTCAAGGAAAATAACTGACAGTATTTGTTGGCAAAATGTAATTTGAGATTTTAAGGGGAAATTAGAATTTTGAAAAACTTGTATCCACCACTGTGAGCTTGTCAGTTTCCAAAAAAAATGTAAAGACTTTTCTGGTGAGAGTGCTGGTGAAATTAATGAATGTGATTTTTTGATATTGTATGATGAACATGATATTGTATGAACACTTGAAACATTTGCACAATTTAGTCAACTAATGTTTTCTAAATGACCAGTGCAGTATGTGACAATATCATGCCTGGGTAAACGATCCATTTAAAGTGCAAGAGAGACAAATGGATTTTAATGTAACTCATTATGAACAGTTCATTGATGTGGTTTCAGATTCTACATTATAACCAGCCCTTAAGGAACTACCACTTGTTGAGTTTGGGTTTTGTATCAAAGAATACTCATTATCATCACAGCAATATGTTTTTGGATCCGTCTTCTAGAGTAATGGAGGTAAAAACAAAAGTAAACAAGTGGGACCTAATTAAATGTAAAAGCTTTTGCTAATCATTAGAGAAATGCAAATCAAAACTACAGTGAGGCATCACCTCACACCAGTCAGAATGGCCAGCATCAAAAGGTCTACAAATAATAACTGCTGAACAGGGTGTGGAGAAAAAGGAACCCTCCTACACTGTTGGTGGGAATGTAAATTGGTGCAGCCACTATGGAGAACAGTATGGAGGTTTCTTAAAAACTGAAGGTAGAGCTACCGTATGATCCTGCAGTCCCACTCCTGCGCATATATCTGGAGAAAACTCTAACTTGAAAATATATGTGCACCCCAATGTTCATAGCAGTTCTACTTATAATAGCCAAGATAGGCAAGACATGGAAACAACCTAAATTTCCATTGACAGATGAATGGATAACACACACACACACACACACAAACACACACACAATGGAATATTACTCAGCCATAAAAAAGAATGAAATAATGCCATTTGCAACAACATGGATGGACCTAGGGATTATCATATTAAGTGAAGTAAGTCAGGCAGAGAAAGACAAATATCATATGATATCACTTATATGTGGAATCTAAAAAAACGATACAAAATGAACTTATTTACAAAACAGAAATAGACTCACAGACATAGAAAACAAACTTAGAGTTATCAAAAGGGATAGCAGGGCTGGGACGTGGGGGAGGGGAAGGATAAATTAGGAGTTTGGGATTAACATATACACACTGCTATATAGGGAATAGATAATCAAGGACCTACTGTATAGCACAGGGAACTATATTCAATATGTTGTAATAACATAATGGAAAAGAATCTGAAAAAAGATAGCTATATGCACATATGTATAACTGAATCATTTGGGTGTACACCTGAAATTAACACAATATTGTAAATTAACTATACTTCAATAAAAAAGTTTAAAAAATACACATTATTTGAGAAGAGTAATAAAATATTCCTCTCATTCCCAACTATGGGTCATTGTGAGGCTAGATTGTCTTCATATACATCAACAGAAACAATGTATCACAGCAGATTGAATGTAAAAATACTTAAGAGAATCCAGATGTTTCTATATTCCAGCTATTACAGCAATTTGTAAATGTGTGAAACAGAACAGTTTCTGTTACTACTGTTTTTTGGAAAATATTTTTTTCCCACACAATGTGTTATTTATGTTAACCTGTAATGAGCTTACTATTGTTATTTTAAAACAAATTAGTAGCCAGATATTAAAAATATCTATGGATATTTACCATGGTAGAACTGAAACTAAGGATTTAATGGATAGAACATACATAAACAAAAGCTCTTGGGAGTCTTCAGTATTTTTAAGAGAATAAAGGCATCCCGAGATCAAAGAGTTTGAGAATTTGTGGTCTAGAAAAAGCCTATGTTCCTTCATATGCATATCCAATATTACTCTTGTGCTCAATGATTTCAAGTTAGAAAGTCTTTAATTTCAAAATTCTCAGTTGAAGTGAAGCACAAACTATTATGTACATAGAATAGACAATAGTTGAGATATTTAAAATTTTAAATATCACTCTTGGTAGTTTATTATTCTCTCTTCCTGTAAAATAGGGTTAACATCACCTTATGGGGTTGTTGTATGTAAAATGCATGGCATGATTCAACTTGCCTCTCAGTGGGTTTTTTTTTGTTTTTTTTTGTTTTTTTTTGCGGTACGCGGGCCTCTCACTGCTGTGGCCTCTCCCGTTGCGGAGCACAGGCCCCGGACGCGCAAGCTCAGCGGCCATGGCTCACGGGCCCAGCCGCTCCGCGGCGTGTGGGATCCTCCTGGACCAGGGCACGAACCCGTGTCCCCTGCATCGGCAGGCGGACTCTCAACCACTGCGCCACCAGGGAAGCCCTGCCTCTCAGTGTTCTTGATTATCATTTTTCAAGTAGATATCTAAATATGCTTAAGTATGTTGACTTTATCTGGGAATTATATTCCTCTTTGATGGCTTTATTGGCACATTCCTGTGTGGTATCTGTAGTCCTGCAGCTCTCCCCTCATTGTCAAATGAAAATTCCATATAAGGAAAATTCTAGATATTTTTCTTCATGCCCTATAGGGAAAATGAGTCCAAGTGGTAACCTCTGAGCAACAATTGTTGCTTTTCTAAACAGAAAAAGTGATGAAGCCTGCTACAGAATATTCCTTATGGAGAACTGGAAAAGCTGCTAAGACACCACCTTATTCTAAAGCCATCTTGGAACCTTAGTGAATTTGAGTGACGAGTTCTTAAGAGGAGAGATTATGCAATTCTATTATTGCATTGAAAAATCCCTACTCATGACCTTTTCTTTTTCCTTCCACTTGACAAATTATTCCTAAAAACCATTGCCATTACTACTATTTTCTGATTCACCTACAACCCCTCTCAAAAATCCTTGGCTGTGATGTCTGAGATTTCAGAACAGTCTGGCTCATTATTGTGGCTGGAAACCAGATAATGAAATTTATGTTTGGCTTAACTACCAGGGAAAAAGCATGGAGAAATAAGCCACATGTAGTCCTTCTAGTATTTTCCTTTGATCAAATGTCATAGTCATGAATAATAGAAATCCTGGTTTAGTTGGAAAGTTGACTAAATAGCACAGAGTTACTATGTTATTCTAAAGTAAACAAATGTGTCTTTTGTTGTCTCTTTACAGATGGATTTTAAAAAGTTTTATATTTTAATGGTATGGATTTCATTACCATTGATGACATCTGATTGGCAGCTTACAAACATGAGTTGGAAGAAGATTAATTCCCTAGGGGAAATTTTGGAAATGACTTGAGAGTATTTTGTTAACAGGTAGGTATCCTTTCTGAAGGAAACCTTCTCAATATCTAGTCATGGGAGAGGTGAGATAGAAACCCACTCAGAGCCTGCTGGAGAGAAATTGGATAACAGAATTGGAAGAAACTTACATAAAGTTTAAGTAAATATTAACTTAAAATAAGCTAATACTTTCCATATTAGCTTATTCTAAGTTCTGAATACGTTGACTTTGCCTAAGTACTGACTAATTTATTCTAACATTGGATTATTGAAGTCTCTTTTCTGTCTTTCTCTTACTTTCTGATATTTGTATATTTCATTACTCATAAACATTTACACCAAAGGATGAGATTATAACAGAGAAGAAATTTACAGCAAGATGGAAGTCTGATGGTTACTTTCAGCTTGCCTTTCCTCATTTATAAAATGAGAATGATAATATTCCCTACCTCATAGTGTTGTTCTAAAGATTAAAGAGGTAATATGTGTAGAGTGCTTAACATAGCAGCTGGTACAAGGAAGATCAACACATATGAATTGCAAATCATTTTATGTGAATTAGTTTTATAGACTGAGGGGAAGAAGGGGTCAAATTATTGAGTGAAATGAGGCTTAGATTTTATCTATGTTTCCATCAGTTTCTCCTGAATTAGCTGGTCAGAAATATTGTCAATAGTATACTTATGAACTCACCTAAGTTATTGTGCTTCTGAACTTTCTGACTTAAATACATGAATATTTCAATTTAAGTGAATTCAATGCTACCTCCTTGTTACAGCAGTGTCGTGTGAGTTACAGCCTACAGTTGAGTGATTCTACTCTGTTGGTTTCATTGTATCAGGTGAGATGGGGCTGCAAAGAACAGAAAATTGGATTAACAGTGGCTTAAATAATGAAAATACTTATAAATTTACATAATAAGAAGTCTGAAGATTGGTTACTTTAGTGGAACAATGGGATGCAGGGACTTCCATCATCACACTGCTGTCCTCATCACACTGGCTTTTGTTCACAAGCTTGTCTCCTCCTGTTTACTAGAGGGCTGCCTCAGCTCCAGGCATTGTGTCCTCATGTTACTGCATCCAGAAGGAAGAACAATTTCTCCTTACAGGTCTCTTTTCATTAGAGGGGAAATTCTTCCCTAGAAGCCTCCCAGGAGACTTACCTGCCTTTGCTTGTGTTCCCCAGAATGCAGAGTCTGAGCATCAAAGTATTCCATCTTAAAGGGTAGAGCAAGGGAAGCAAAGGAGTACCCATCTAAGGCAACAAGAATTAACAAGGATGAATAATAATGGTGAATTTTGTCTAATGATGACCCTGGTCTTCTAGTATGTAAGACTCTCTCTCTTTCTCATTCTCTGTGTGCATCTGTTTGTGTGTACACTCATGGGTGTGTATGAATTCATTCATCCATTTCTTTCATTCATACATAAATTCAATATGTACTGAGCATTGACTATGCTGTTTGCTGGGATTCAGAGACAAATGTGAAACAGCCCTTGATGCAAGGACTCCATGGCCTGTCAGCTCTCCCTTGTCCCTACTCACTCACCCAGGTCAGACTCCTGCTTCACTTCCTCATCCACTTTGTTGACAACCTCTCAAGCCCCTGCCTTTTAGCAGTCCTGGAAACCTCCCAATCTTGCCTCAATTTGACTCTCTGCTTTCTGCAGTTTGGCTGACCTTGGTCACTGATTTCTGCTGAATAAAATGCAGACCTAGGGATTAGTGTCTCTACTAATGTGTCTTTTCAGTCCTATCTGAGCTAGGAATAGCTGTGATTCTTTGGAGCAACTTTAGTTTGGATATATCTATATAGATCCTTAGGGATATATACAAGTATGTCCTTATGGATGTTTAAGTCTTCCTTGCACCTTTGCTTTGGATGAAAGAAAACTCAGAGCTGAATTTGTGCTTTACTGTAGCACTCGAGCAGGAGCTCGCTGTGTGTACAGAGAGACACACCGGGAAGGGCCTCTGGCTGCCTGGCTGAGGGGAGAACCTTCCCACGGCAGGAACATAATAGCGGAAGGAGCCCTGGGCTGGGAGTAGGCACCCTAGAGGGTGGTCCAGTTCTGTCCCTTGATGGTTGTGTTCTGGGGCAGCTCGTATCAAACTTCCTGGCTAGTAATGCAATATTGTACATCTTCAAATCTTCTACTGTTCCCTGTCATTCATTACAAAATCAGTTTTGATTGTTTTTCATGAAAGAGCTTATAAATGCTGGATAATATTCAGGCTCATGTCATGTGAGTAAACAGTAGCCCTTTTGAAGAAGACATCCTTGCAAGACAATTAGAAAGAAGCAAGAAAGTTTTACTCAAAGTCTTACCTTTTCTGTGTTGCCTTTGCTATGGTTGTTTGCAGCCTCCAGCACTGGGGGTCAAGAAGGAGGCCAACTTACAATAGTTTGGACATATCTGATCTGATGTTGAGAAAAACAGCATTTTCAAGACATGTGAAATAGTCACTCCAAAATGTCTTAATATAGTTAGTGACAACTCAGCTTATTAAAAGGAAAATAATTATATGGGATTTAAAGTATCTCAGTGAAGGAGTCACAATGTAAAAAAATGATCGAATATTTTCCAGGAAGGATACATTAGAAGTTGGTTTGTGCTTTTGCCCCAGGTTAAATAGGATATTGTGACACTGTTCAAACGGTAGGCAATACTTCAGATGGTTTGCAATGTCTCTTTGAGGCTCTCTTTCCTGGGAGATCACCCTAATGCAAGAGTTGTGCCTGGAGCAACTTTTAATCATACTATTGGTTTACCAGTTTAGGGTATCTGGCTGGTGATGTGTCCTCAGTAACTTACAGCCGGGCTCATTTTGCTGACAAAATATTTTCTCCTGTGTTGAACTACTGCCTTTCTTCACGTTGCCTGAATATGAATTAAATGACCTTTAATTTCTGTGGAGGAATATTGTATTTTGTAGATGCTTCATGTTTTGATACTGATTTGCAAAAAATGCTCTCTGGTGAGATGTGTTTTGCACTGCAGTTTCCATCTCCTTCTCCCTCCCAAGAAAGGGGTGTATTTGGCTCTCTTTCTCCCAGTGCTCAGTCTCTCCCAGGAGGAAGATTTTTGAGGCAGCTCCCCTGTCTAAGAGTGGTACTTTACTCAAGACATAGCACCCCCCCCAAATGATTGTGTTTTAAGACCCCAAGAGGCTAGTTACTCTATCAGAAAGGGTTCCCTGGGCTTGAGGAGTTCTCTGAAGTCAGAGATTGTAGTGGTCATGGCTGGTTGTCTAAAACAAAGATCCACCCACTCCTTCCTCCTGCAACCCATGTGAGGCAGTGGAGGCTGACTCTAGCCCTTCTCCAGGGGTGGGTCCTAATTCATGTGAGCCAAAATTGGAATTCAATCCTCCTTTTCAGTGATTGGTTCAGGGGTGGGCATGTGAACTAAGGGGGCTCAATCAGAGTGAATGGAATGACTTTTATTTCATGATGGTGGGGAGGGATCATAGTTAATTTTATGTGTCAACTTGAGAGAACTCTGACTAGTATAGGGGGAGAGTCTTGCTCTCTCTCAAATGGACATGAAAGAGAAAGCACATTGCTCCAGGTGCTGCTGCAGCCATCTTGTGACCACGAGGGCAGACTCCTTCTGAGGATAAAGCAGGCTTGCTAAAGAGGGAAGACTATAGAAAACTGCAGAGAAAGAGAAAAAAAGCCTTACTTTTTCCAGGAGCTTGTCCTACCTTGGGGATTTAGCTTTGTGAGAAAATAAATTCCTTAGTTGTTTAAATCTGTGTGAGTCAGATTTTCCTATTTTTTTCAACAATGTATTTAACATATTACCTACTTAGCAGCTACTGCGAGCCAGGCGCTGTCCCAGGTACTGGTGAAAAGCATGGTCAAAGTGGCTACCTTCATGAAACATGCCTTCTGTTAACAGAAAAAACAGTACGCACATTTATACTTAATATGATATCAGGTAATCAAGCAGGGTGAGGAGTTAGGGAGTTTTGATTGGGGGTCGTATATCTGAGAGGTATGCTATATGGTCAGGGAAGTGAATAAAGTGAGAGAGTGAGCCATTAAAACATTTGAGGAAAGAACTTTCTAGGCAGGGGGAACAGTAAATTCAAAGGTCCCAAGGCAGGAATGTGCTCGGTATGTTTTAGGAGAAACGTAAAGCGCTGGTACAGCTGAATGAGATGGAGATTGGTGGTAAGAAGGAGGCAGTGGTGAGAACATGTGAGTTGATAGACTTGGAACTGCCTGTTTACGTGAAGCAAAGCTATTGGAAAATATTGAGAATGGGCGTAATTTGCAGCTCAAAGCAGCCTAATGGGTATAGAGGTAAAGTAACTTGGACCTGAATGTACAGTCTGCAAAGATCAGGACACACTGATAGCAGGATTTGCCTTTGAACCTTTGAATAGTCATTGCGCCCATTTAGTCTTCAAGGAATTCATCAGATCAACTAACTGTTGTTGCATTCTTATAGGTCTAATAACCAAAGTTCAATATAACTGTGCACATATGTGTAGATATACAGATGACATTGAGAAAATACCTATCTTTCCTATTTTACTAAGAATTTAAATGTTAGTTTAAATTAGGAATAACTGCTGTATTTGTTTTGTTACATGCAGCCTCTGTTGAGATGACATCATCTGTTTTTCCTCTTTTGATCTATTAATATGGAGAGTTATATGAACAGATTTCCTGTTATGGGATCATCCTTGCATTTCTGGAATAGACCCAACTTGGCCATGGTATATTATTTGTTTAATATGTTGCTGGATTCAATTTACTGATATTTTATTTATCATTTTCATATCAGTATTCATAAGAAAAATAAGATTATAGCTTTCTTTTCTGGTGCTCTCTTATCCCAGTTTTATATTAGGGCCTTTGTAAAGGCACTTTGTTTTTCTTCTCTCTCTGGGATAAAAGTTTCAGAATTTTCTTTCCTTGAAGATTTGAAATAATTTGACTTTTATGGTGAACACAATCTACTCAACTTAAAAATTATTCTTAATATGGCTTTCCAGTTTTTGTCCACATGCTGGCATAATTGTTAAACAGATATACTAATATTTATTTTGTACAATTTTGCATTCTGATTTTTTCCCCTTTGTTTCAAATGCTTTTCCACATGCTACAGTCTTTATAATAATTTTAATTGATAAATATTATTCCATTGTGTGGATGGACCATAATTTAACACTTTCCTGTCCTTGCATGATTAAGATATTTCCTGTTGCTATTTTTGTAAAATAATGCTGCAATAAAGGCACTTTGCAAAGTTGTATTCTAATTTTAGATTTTTTTCCCCATTAGGATAAATTCCCAGGAATGAGAAGGTAGAAAACTTTCTATGACTTTTAAGACCTATGGGCAAACTATTTTCCAAAAGTTTTGTACAAATTTACAAGGTCTCCAGAATTTTGATATGTTATTTGCACAACATTTTTGTCAGCTTTGGATGTTATTTATATATACTTTTTCTGTTGTCAGGTGTGAAATAGCATCATAAAAATCTAATCTCCAGTCTCAGGGGCAGGAGAATGAGGAGAGTACTTTCCATTAAACGCTGACCTTCCCGCTGAGATTCCAGGGTTGACTTAGTTGCTGTTGTTTCTTGGGTGTAATAAGAGTTAGTCATGAGCTTTGTCTGAGACCAGGACCCCAGCTCTTCGCTGCATTGTACTGACTGAAGCCAAGGTCCATTATTCAGACCTGGTCACCTTTTTGTTTTTATTTGTTTTGCTTTTTAGTTAACATTCATTGGGCTCTTACAATATGCCAAGCACAAAGTCTTAACTGCGTTTTCTTATTACCAACCAGGACACATGGCTGGAGAACATGAGGACTTCTTTTTTTTTTTTCATATGTAAATTTTTATTTATTTTTTGAATTTTATTTATTTTTTATACAGCAGGTTCTTATTAGTCATCCATTTTATACATATTACTGTATACATTGTCAATCCCAATCTCCCAATGCATCCCACCACTGCCACCACCACCCCCGCCACTTTCCCGCCTTGGTGTCCATACTCTAAACATGAGGGCTTCTGTGGGCACATGGAGCAGCAGCCTGCCTCTGGGGGCCTCTTTTCAAAGACAAAATGCCTTCCAGCTTTACTTTCTCTCAAACTCAATTTAGTGACTATAAACACAGATCGCTGTCTTCTGAGTAGGCTGGTAGCTGGCTCAGGGAAGGGAGAAAAATCTTGGCTCTCTGACACTGAACTTGAGGTTCTTCCCCAGTTACTCTGTGTGAAACAAAACACCACTTGCCACCTCAGCAGAGGAGACCTCTTATTTTTGGAAATCAAAGTACTTTGTAACCATGACGAACTTCTGATGTCAGTAAACTGTCCCCAGAGAGAGGTTCTGATTACAAAAGCCTCACATATAATAACCATGCTGCTGGAATTGTCACGCAGGTGCTGGCCCCAGGAGGGAGTCTGATCTCACCGTACCTGCCAGGGGCCTTAGAGAAGGATTAACTGAAGAGCAGAAACCAATTAAGACCATTTCTATGGTATTTAAATTTAGTTTTAAAAGTGAGCCCAGGCAATTCAGAAAAAGAATACTCCTGTTTTCATGATGATAGGAGAAAAGCAAGCGGTAGAATCTAAAAACCAGATTTCTGCTCTTAAGTGAGTTAAGAGAATGAGGGGGCAGAGAGAAGAGGTATGCTCTTAGATTAAAATTCTTCTTGAGTGACATGCTAAAGCCTGGTGCTTTCCTGAATTTGAAGCACATCAAACTTGCTATTTTTTGCCTCTTCCATGAACTATGAGTATACAATCATTGTTTAATAAACACTTACTGAGCATGTAGAATATTCTTTTTTTTTTATTTTGCGGTACACGGGCCTCTCACTGTTGTGGCCTCTCCCGTTGCAGAGCACAGGCTCCGGACGCGCAGGCTCAGCGGCCGTGGCTCAGGGGCCCAGCCGCTTCGCGGCATGTGGGATCTTCCCGGACCGGGGCACGAACCCGCGTCCCCTGCATCGGCAGGCGGACTCTCAACCACTGTGCCACCAGGGAAGCCCAGAATATTCTTAATTATGTATGTATTTAATCCTAGGGATATGAAGTCAAATAAGATTTTGTCCTTACCTTCAAGCTGATTGTGTCTAGCACAGGGGAAAAAAGTACATAGTCATAACAATGATGGATGTTAGGTCAAGGTGCTGTGGGAACCTTGAGGAGATAAATACTTTGGTTCAAATGAGCCAAGTATTAAGCTGTGAGGCTCCTTATTTGACCTCCTGCCCCTTATTTTTTTTTTTTTAATTTTTATTGAAGTATAGTTGATTTACAATGTTGTGTTAGTTTCAGGTGTACAGTATAGTGATTCAGTTATACCTATACATATATTCATTCTTTTTCAGATTCTTTTCTCATATAGGTTATTACAGAATACTGAGTAGAGTTCTCTGTGTTATACAGTAGGTCCTTGTTGGTTATCTATTTCATATATAGTAGTGTGTGTATGTTAATCCCCATCTTTGCTACATATCTTTTCTGGAAGATCTTGTTCACCCCCAAGTGCTTGCACCACTGCTTGTGTGCAGATGATTCAATTGTTTTCTCTCTTGCCCTGATCTTTCTCTAGATTGTAGACCTATGTGTCTACCCGTGAGTAGATGTCTCTATACAAGTGTCTGGCAGATATTTCAAAGTCAACCCAAAGTGAACTCATCTGCCCCCAAACCTATTCCCACACAGTACCCTGCTAGCCAATGCTACCACCATCTACCGAGTCACAAGGCAGACACTTGGGCCATCTGAGATGCTTCCCCTCCTTCATCCTTTATACCTAAATCCTGTTGAATTAACCTCTCAAATAGATTTTAGTTGCTCTCCTTTTTTATCTATCCTTCCATTGTCTTAGTCCACACTCGGGATTCTCCCCTCGTTACCTCAGTGGTCTCATGTCGGGTCAGGGTCTTCTTTCTCCAATCTCACCCTCCCTCCCCTACCACACACACTTTAATTCCCTGGGTCAGAGGGATCTATGTGAAACTCATATCTGATCATATCACTCCTCTGAATAAAATCCTCCAGTGTCTGCCCAGCAGAACCTGGCCCTTGTTCCCCTCTGGCTGTGCCCTCCATCTCCTGTCATTCCCCCCATACCCAAATGACTTTCGATTCCCTGACCCTTCTGTGTTCTCTTTCACTTCTGAGCTTTTTTATGCTCTTTCTTCTACCCAGAATGCCATTTCCTTTCCCTTAACATGTTCACTCCTATGTCCTTCAGATGATCAAAGGATGCCTGGGAATCAAAGGATTCCCAGGAAGCCTATCCTCCTTACTCCAGGATGACTTAAGTGTCCCTCCAAACCTGTAGCCCCCTATCCATATCATAGCCCTTATCACTGTTGAAATTACTGACTTATTTTTCATTCTATTCCTCTAGACTAAGAGCTCCTCAATGGCAAGAACTGTTAATATGTTCTTCATGTCTGTCCCCTCCCCCCCCATACCTAATGGTGCCCAATAGATGACAACAGGATGAATGTTGTTGAAGAGACAACTGAAACTCCCGCATCCAAAAAACGTGGTCAAGTATTTAGGACCAAGTAAATGACATTCTAATAGGTCTTACAGAACTAACAGCAGAACCATTGCTAGAGAACTTTTGGAAGTTCTGGAAGAACAACAGAACCATTGCTAGAGAACTTTTGGAAGCAAGAGAGCCAAGAAATGAACAAATGTTGCCTGAAAAAAAAATCAAAAGGTGAATTATTGAAATTAGGTAAGATTGACAGGTGTACCAGCACTTTTGAAGGCAATACTTATGGGTGACCATCATGAGCTCACCAAACAGTCCTGTCAAACTAGATAAGGAGGATATAGAGCATAAAGATTTCAGAAAAATGCCTAGAATGTCTTATTTTTCCTTTTTTGGCAAGATGGAGGAGAGGTCCAATATGGGTGGTGGTCACTAGTGCTATTACAGAGCCTCTGTTCATGGCCTCATCTGTTTTCCCCTCTTCCCTTGAACCTACTCAGGCAGATGGGACCACTGACCAGTATTTTAAAAAAGAATTGGATGAAAGGGAAAATACTCTGCTAGCGGGTTCAAAGAAGTTGTCATATTAATGCACATTTGCCCTGTCCCATTCTTCCCTTCTTGACATTTTGAGGTCATCATGAGGTTCTTGGGGGAAGCTTTGGGGAGGATGAAGGAAAAGATTATGAAAACTTCTTTATCTCTCTTTCCTCTTTGTTTAAAAAATATGTAAGTTTTTAGCCAAGAAATACATTATATGGTTAGAAACTCAAATACTATATGAAGAGTTAGAATGAAAAATGGCATTCCCTTGCTCTACCCCGCCCCACTTCCAACCAACACTTTTCAGTTCTTTTTAACTGTTTCTTTTGTAACTTCTCCATTTCTAAGTAATATGCCTATACTGTAATTTCTAGATTTATAAATTTTAGATGTTATTTTGTTGACTTCATATAATGAAGATGAGGGAGCAGGGTGGTATAATAGAGCACACTTATATCAGCAGCCCCCTTTCCCTTTCCCCACCTTCAAATGGGGTCACTCTACACCCTTCTTCTCCAGTTTGAGTTTGTTGTTCTCTGGGCCTACTGTATGGCTATTATTTCGGGACTTCTCTTCAACTCTCTCCTGCCTTGGATCCCTGATTCCTGGATTTGATGTTTTCTTCTTCCTTTATTTACTTCCTTGTTTACGTTCTTTGGTAGCTTCCTGAGAAAGGGTACATGGGGTGTATACTTTTTGAGATGTTGCATGCCTGAACATTTCTTTATTCTACTTTAATGCTTGATTGAAAATTTGTCTAAGTGTAGAATTTCCTAAGATGAAAATACTTTTCATTTGAATTCTGAAGGCATTTTTTCCATATTACTGTGGAGAAGCTCTGGTAATAACAATATTATGTGTTCACCCAATTTATTTCATTTTCTTCTTGGGCGTGCAGGACGGCCTTGTTCCTCAGCCTTATTTGCAGTTAGGTCAGAGCCATAAGATTGAGTTATGGCCAATGGGATGTGGGTGGAGGTGATGTGCCCACTTCAGGCTGCACTGTCCTCCAGGCTCTCTCTTCCCCTTCCATGGTGGTCCTCTAGGCCACACCTTGAAGATGGTGTTATCGTAAGATGGACCCTCTGTCCCTTAATGATGGCAGAGCCCTGCCCTCTGCTTCTGCTGACTGTGAGTGATTTTATTTGGTAAGCCATTGAGATTTGGGCACTTTTCTTAGCTGATCCTGATTAATAAATAAATCCTATGCCATTCTGATTCTAGTGCCTTCTTATGTGACTTGTTTTCCATGTGACCTATTTTTCTCTTTGGAAGACGGATGGGAAGAGCACAGCATGGATATGACATCTGAGCACATGCCTGAAGGAGGAGTTGGAGTCTGCTGGGCAGAAGGAGCTGTGTAAGGTGGAGCACAGCAGCTTGGTTGTATAATAGAGTAAGAACATTTGAAGAACAGTGAAAAGTCTGCACAGGAAGTCATTCATTCATTCTTTTTTTTTTTTTTTTTTTTGTGGTATGCGGGCCTCTCACCGTTGTGGCCTCTCCCATTGCGGAGTACAGGCTCCGGACATGCAGGCTCAGCGGCCATGGCTCACGGGCCCAGCCGCTCCGCGGCATGTGGGATCCTCCAGGACCAGGGCACGAACCCATGTCCCCTGCATCGGCAGGCGGACTCTCAACCACTGCGCCACCAGGGAAGCCCCATTCATTCATTCTTTAAATCTTCATTGAGTGTCTGTTTGCTGTCAGATACAGTATTAAGGGGTGGGAAGACAATGGCCCTTATGGATTAGTGGTAGAAATAGAAATGTAAACAAAAATTTAAAAAAATATTTAAATACTGTAGAGGAATATAACATAGTGGTCAAGGGCATGGGCTCTGGTTACAGACTGCCAACATTCAAATCCTGACTCCATTACTTTTAGCTGTGTGACCTTGGGCAAGTTACTTAACTCCAGTTTTTTTCATATGTAAAATGGAGATAACAACATTTTAACAATATTCTTGTTGTGAGGGTTAAAAGAGACAATAACATGTAAAGTGCTTCATATGTGTTGAGCACAGAGTAAGACTAAAAACATTAGCTGTGAGTGGAGGCTGATGCTAGGACCTTTTATAAGCTGTGTCAAGGCGTTTGGGCTGTATCCTGTAGACATTAGAGATCGTTTCAATGCAGAGATGAAGGAGAGATCCATTTTTAGTGCCTTGTCATTCTGCTTGTCTTAACAAAACTCAGTTTCAAGAGAATAACAATTTTCCTAAACTCTCGTAAGCCCATTACATGGCTACTCTGAACAACAGGCTTGGGGCATATTCACAAGTTCCTATTTTTATTAAGCTGACACTGGCTTCAAACTTCATCATGATTTACTAGTTTTGATTCCTTAAGGCCAATGTAAGTCAATGTGAGTAAAATTGTTTCCTTTCATAACATTTCTTAGGCTGATTGTGATTTGATTCACTGCTTGGAGACATTTGAGTGCACAGTCATAGGACCACAGACTGTCTGGGCTGGAAGGGGCTTCGGAGATGCTCTCATCCAAATCTCTCGCTTTGCAGATAAAGAAACTGAGGGCGGTGGTTTATTTTTCTATGGTCAGCTGTGCTCCTGGCAGTAACTGTTAGTGTTTGAGGGTAATAAGTAATCATGACTCTCTCCTTGCTCTGAGCTTGGAACTAATAGAAAGATAGGATGCAGGAATCTGATAGGAGGAGGTACAAATATTGGCTTTCCTACTGAATGAGGTTAAATTAGAGAGCACAAATTGACATGGCCTTTGCTCTGACTCAAACCAACACATGTGACAGGCACTGGTGGTTGTCTACCTGACACACCAGTAGGTGCCTTTCTCCCTTGTGAACAAAGCTGGTCTTCCAGCTGCAGACAAGGTACTCCCATTCCCAGCCTTCCTTACAGCTAGTGCCTGATTGTGTGGCCTGATTCTGGCCAACGTGATTAAAGAGGAAATCGGAGGAAACTTCTGGAAGACGTTTTCTCCCTTAAAAGAGAAGTGCTGTGACAAGGTATCATACTTTCCTCTCCTTATTCCCTTTCTTTCCTTCCTTCCTTCCTTCCTTCCTGTTTCCCTCACTCCCCCTCTCCCTCTCCCTCCCTCCCTTCCTTCCCTCCTTCCTTCCTTTTTGCTTTTGGACACTTGTTGCTTAAGGACACTCAGTTTGGAGCTGGGGCAGGTCATGAAGGGAGGCATGTCAACACGCTGGGGATCGCAGACCAGACACATGAGCAGCGCCTGGGTCCTTGATGACGCTGTTGAGCAGCCACACCAAAGCCGGATCGTCCTGACTCCGGGTTTCTTGTTACTTAGGCTCAAGTATGCTTATGGTACCTTCAGTGGCTTGTTATGTGCAGCCAAAACCATCCCAAGTGATAAATCTACCTGAACTCTAAACCTCCAGGATGCTGAGTCACCTTGTTTATTTCCCAATCTCATCATTGGATCAGAAGAGAAACAGAGGGTGGGAGTGTGGAGTAGAGAGACAGAGGGCTGAATTGTTCTATCCATTCTCTCCTCTTGCCCACTACAGACAAGTGAGAATGGGAGATAAGCATCCCTTCCTCCCAACTAACCCCAATCATAACATTGGAAATTGGAGTCTAAAAATACAAGGGCCTTGTAATTCATTTTGAAGAGTTAGATCCATGCTTTTTACGTGATGAACAGAGTAGAATTGTGTGTGTGTGTGTGTGTGTGTGTTCTGATAGTACTTCTAAAGCTTCACAGGCTCAGTCTTTTGCAGGCCTCATCGGTCTTCAAGGCAGTGTAGAAAACAGGGCATCAACAACAGTGTCAGGCATGCCTGAAATATGCATCTCGTTTCCAGAGTCCTGGACATGAACAATGCAGAAAGGATGAACCTAGCGACCACATATTTGAGGCACAGTAATTTCATTATGAAGTTTCCTTCTTTACTTTTGCCCCTGAGGGGAGAGGATTATTAAAATTATGTCCTTGCCCATCAGGCTGTCAGAAAAGCCCAAACTCCTTTTTCCAAAGAGAGCTACAGAATAGCAGAAGTGATCGAAGCAAATAGCTGTCTGCCAGTCAAATCTGATTTCCATAGTCTCCACATTTCTTTGATGAGATACTTCAAGCTGCAAAGAAGGAAAATGTTTTTTCCTTTCCAAGTAATTGTAGTCATAAAACTCAGCCAAACAGACCAAGGTGCCGAGGAGTTCCAAGGAGCAGACATGTGCCCCGCCTGACCACTCACATGGAGGAATCTGTTCATATTGGTAGGGGGTGGAAGCCAGCAGGTTTAGTGTCCTGTGATGGGAAAGAAGATAACGGGAAAGTGGGTGCGACCCTGCTCCCCGGGCCTAATGCTTCCAGAACTGCTTGTTGCCTGGGTGAGTCCACACCCCTACACATGGGCCCCACATTGCACTAACTCAAACCTCGTGGCATTTCATGATGACCCTGCACTGTCCCACTGAGTTCTCATTTAGATATGGGAAGGCAGATCTTGTTGGATTGACTATTTGCTTTTCCAGAAATATTTGCCAAACTTTAATGGAGGTTCACAAAGTTTTGAGTTGGGGGAAAATGGGAATAAGTGGTATTTGGTGTTCTCCACAAACATTCAGTTTTCCTCATTTACTTAAGTGTATATTGCCTATTCTGTACAAGCGCTGAGGATGGAAGGGTGAACAGGAGAGTGACAGGGCAGCTACTTGGAGCTTACAATCTAGTAGGGGTTGGAGACAAGTGAACCTCTGATGATGGTCCCATATGAAAGGAGCTGCAATAGGGGAGGCACGAGGCATGATGAGAGCTCACGTCTTGGGCATCCATCTCAGACTTTGAGGATCAGGGAAGGCTTCCTGAAGGAAGCAAACAGCTAAGCCAAGTCCTAAAGGATGAATAGGGGGTGAAGCAGAGGTAGGAACTGGGGAGAGGAAAGGGCAAGTGTGAAGGCCATATGGGAGAGAGGGTGGTCCTTGGCTCATGCAGAGAGACCTGAACTTGGAGTGAGAATGGGGAGGGGCTAAGGAGAGAGCTTTGTTAAAGAGTTTGTATTTTGTCTTGGGTGCCATGGGGAGCAGTGATCAGTTTAAACCAGAATGTACAAATCATGTACTGACATTGATAAAAGACCTTTCTAGGTACAGTGAAGAGAGAGGAAGGAGTCAGAGGCATAAGTAAGAAGGGTCTTTAAGGGTTTTGAATTAGGAAACTGAGTCACAAGGTATTTAGGAGATAAAACTGATAGAATTGTATGTGGGTGGGTGGGGGAGGCAGGGAGGTGCTTAGAATGAATCTCAAAGGGTTTCATTTACAGAGATGGAAAATGCCAGATGAAAGGGGTGGGAAAGACCCTGGAGAAAAAGATAAAGAACTTTGTTTGGGACATAATGAGTTTGGGATGTTTCTGTGACATCCAAATAGAGAGGTCATGTAGATAGTGAGGAAGTCAACAAATGGTATTAGACGTTTGTGTACTTAATATTCAGACTGTTTCAGCTTCATGTTCTCGGCCTTAGTTGGCTTTCTATCCATGGCTTGTTAATTCAGATTCATGGGTTTGAGACTTTTACTTTATTCAGCTCTTAAACATCTCAAACTACATCTCTAATCCTTGGCCAGCATTTTGCAAATGTGGGTCACTTGTTCCAAGAGACACCCAGGGCCCAGGGGCCACAGCTACAGAGAGAAATGAGTCTTAGGTCAGCCTTAGAAATACTGCTGTTCACTATATCCATAGCCATCATGGCTTCAAGATCTTATATCGTATCTTCCTTCCCCTCAGCCTTTGCCTGTCCAGCTTATCCTTTAGGCTGGTGATTTGTTTCAAAGCCTATCCTTTATTATGAAGTTCTTCCATTCCCTTGATTATATTAGTGTCCCGTCTCTGGACCTGAATACTATTCTGGCTTCATCATTCACTAAATGTCAGGGCCATCTCTACTTAGAAGAAATTTCTCCCCATAATTTATTTTGATGTGAGCTCCTCAGTGAGGTTAAGGTAAGAAGCAGTGATTCAGTTAGGCAGACCAGCACATTTCTAAAGACTGAGACTCTCAAATCAAGTAATTAGGCTCAGCAGCTCAGAAATCAGGTTCTAGATAAATAAGCATTTTGATAAATTCTGAAAAAAAAATCATCTCTTTTATGGACTCCTTGCTGCTTCAAGCTTTGAAATTTCACATGCATCAGCTGCACGAGCTCAGTTGGCGAGGGCTCAGATGTTTCCATAAGATTGATCTTATGATCCCTCACTGCAGGCCAAGGTTTCTCACTGGAACAGCATAATAAAGTGGCTAAAGCGGCTGCATAGAGGAAAAAGCAGTCAGTCAGAGCTGAATTTGAATACTACCTCCATCACTGATTAGTTGGAAGGCCATGGTCAATTTGTTTAACTTCTTTGGGGCTCAGTTTCCTCATCATAAAGGTAGATGATGATACTTCATAGGATTGTCATTGCTGTTGTTGTGAGAATTAATAGTCGTGCCACATGGAAAGGGTCTAGAAGAAGTTCAAACAATTATTCCTTGCCACTGGGTAGCACCATCTGTGCATTAGACCTATGCTGTTCGATATGGTAGCTAGGGCATGTAGCTCTTAAGCACTTGAAATGTGGCTGCTTTGAACTGAGATGTGTTGTCAATGATACATATCAATACAGATCAGACTCCAAAGACTTAGTATAAGAAAAGGATGTAAAAAGAGTATAAAGAATTTCATGAATAATGTTTTATATTGATTACATGTTGATTATATGATAATATTGGGTACAATCTTATTTCTAGATTTTAACATACTGGAATTAATTATTATAATTAATTTCACCTTTTCCTTTGATTTTCTTAATATGGCTACTAGAAATTTAAAATTGCGTATGTGGCTTGAATTCTATTGCTATTGGACACCTCCGTTTTGGACATAGGACTTATACTGAAGGACTTCTAACATACGAGACTGTAAGCAAAGGACTCACCTGGATCACCACAGCAACCTCCCCAGCTGGTGTCTTTGTTCCAGTCTGTCTCCTCACTGTGCTCACAGGATCTTTCTTGGCTCCTGCTTTATGTTGGAATAAAGGTGGAGCCCTTCAGAGTACCTGACCTGTAGCCCATCTTCTGTAACCATTCTCATCCCTGTCTATCCTCCTAAACACACTCTATGCTCAACCATGATGACTCCTTGTAGCTTCCAAAACTCACCACATCCTCTTGCACATCTTTATTATTCATTCAGTGAACAGTTTTTGATAATTAACTGTGAGCCAGGCAGTGTTTTAGGCCTTGGAGAAATAGCAGTGAGCAAGACAGATGAAGAGTCTGCTCTTTTAAAATAATTTTTTTTGGAATATAGTTGATTTACTATACACAGTAATGTTGTGTTTTGTTAATTGCTGTATAGCAAAGTGATTCAGTTATACCTATACATACATTCTTTTTAATATTCTTTTTCCATTATGGTGTATCACAGAATATTAAATACAGTTCCCTGTGCTGTAGAGTAGTACCTTGTTGTTTATCCATTCTATGTATACTACTTTGTATCTGCTGACCCCAAATTCCCACTCCATCTCTTCCCCCTCCCCTTGGCAACCACAAGTCTGTTCTCTATGTCTGTGAGTCTGTTTCTGTTTCATAGATAAGTTCATTTGTGTCATATTTTAGATTCCACATATAAGTGATATGATATGGTATTTGTCTTTCTGAATGACTTCACTTAGTATGGTAATCTCTAGTTGCATCCATGTTGCTGCAAATGGCAATATTTCATTCTTTTTTTACGGCTGAGTAATATTCCATTGTATGTATGTATCACAACTTCTTTATCTATTCCCCTGTTGATGGACATTTAGGTTGTTTCCATGTCTTGGCTATTATGAATAGTGCTGCTATGAACATAGGGGTGCATGTGTCTTTTTGAGTTATAGTTTTGTCCAGATATCTGTCCAGGAGTGGGATTGCTGGATCATAGTGCAACTCTATTTTTAGATTTTTGAGGAACCTCTATGCTGTTTTCCATAGCGGCTGTACCAGCTTACATTCCCAACAGTATAGGAGGGTTCCCTTTTCTCCACACCCTCCCCAGCATTTGTTATTTGTAGACTTTTTAATGATGGCCATTCAGATTGATGTGAAGTGTAGTTTTGATTTGCAGTTCTCTAATAACTAGTGATGTTGAGAATCTTTTCATGTGCCCTTTGGCCACCTGTATGTCTTCTTTGGAGAAATGTCTATTTAGGTCTTCTGCCCATTTTTCAGTTGGGTTGTTTGTTTTTTTGTTGTTATTGTTGAGTTGTATGAGCTGTTTATATATTTTGGAAATTGTTGGTCGCATCGTTTGCAAATATTTTCTCCCATTTTGTAGGTTGTCTTTTCATCTTGTTTATGGTTTCCTTTGCTGTGCAAAAGCTTATAAGTTTTATTAGGTCCCATTTGTTTATTTTTGCTTTTATTTCAATTGCTTTGGGAGACTGACCTAAGAAAACATTGGTAAGATTTATGTCAGAGAATGTTTGCCTATGTTCTCTTCTAGGAGTTTTATGGTGTCATGTCTTATATTTAAGTCTTTAAGCCATTTTAAGTTTATTTTTGTGTATGGTATGAGGGAGTGTTCTAACTTCATTTATTTACATGTGGCTGTCCAACTTTCCCAACACCACTTGCTGAAGAGACTGTCTTTTTCCCATTGTATATTCTTGCCTCCTTTGTTGAAGATTAATTGACTGTAGATGTGTGGGTTTATTTCTGGGCTCTCTATTCTGTTCCATTGATTCATATGTCAGTTTTTGTGCCAATATCATGCTGTTTTGATTACTGTAGCTTTGTAGTATAGTCTGAAGCCTGGGAGGGTTATGCCTCCTGCTTTGTTCCTTTTCCTCAGGATTGCTTTGGCAATTCTGTGTCTTTTATGGTTCCATATAAATTTTAGACTTACTTGTTCTAGTTCTGTGAAAAATGTCATGGGTAATTTGATAAGGATTGCATTAAATCTGTAGATTGCTTTGGGTAGTATGGCCATTTTAGCAATATTAAGTCTTCCAATCCAAGAGCATGGGATATCTTTCCATTTCTTTGAATCATCTTAAATTTCCTTTATAAATGTTTTATAGTTCTCAGCATAAAAGTCTTTTACCTCCTTGGTCAGGTTTATTCCTAAGTATTTTACTTTTTTGATGTGATTTGTTTTTTTACATTCCCTTTCTGATATTTCATTGTTAGTGTAAAGAAGTGCAACTGATTTCTGTATGTTAATCTTGTATTCTGTTACCTTGCTGAATTTGTTTGATCAGTTCTAGTAGTTTTTGTGTGGAGTCTTTAGGGTTTTCTATATATAGTATCATGTCAAAAGAGTCTGCTCTTAACTCTAATGGTGGAGTTGTGTGGTTTCCTCTGCCTGAGATGAATTCTCTCCCAACTTGCTAGAGTCACCTCGATTGGAAATAATCTAAGGTCTCCTAGCACCCTATCTCCATTTTTACCACTGCACTTATCCCACTTAATGTTATATTGATTTATTTTTTTAAGCTTCTAATTCTTTTTATTTCTTAACAGTAATACTTAAAATTAACTTTTTTTTATGAAGAATACTTTTTTCATTAAAAAATTGAGATACATTTGACATTAACATTGTATTAGTTTTAGTGATACATGATGATCTGATATATAAAATGATTACTACATTAAGTTTAGTTAACATCCCTCACTACACATAGTTACAAAATTTTTTTTCTTGTGATGAGAACTTTGAAGATCTACTCTCTTTTCAACTTTCAAGTATACAATACAGCGTTGCTAACTATAGTCATCATTATGAACATTACATCCACAGGACTCATTTATTCATACAGAGACATCCTGTGTCCCATTCATCCAGTTTCCCTCAGTGTTTTTTGTACTTAAAACTGTAGTACAATATTATATTATCAGGGTATTGACATTGATATAATCACCCATCTTGTTTACATTTACTCAGTTTACTTATATCTGTGTATGTGTGTATATTTAATTCTATGCAGTTTTATTACATGTTTTGTTCATTTATTTACCACCATGGTCAAGAGCAGAACATTTCTGTCATCAAAAAAATCCTACATTTGCCCCTTGTAACCACACCCACTTCCTTCCTATCTCTGGGTCTCCTTGACCACTGGCAACCACCAGTCTGTTCTCCATCTCTAGAATCTTGTCATTTCAAGAATGTTATATAAATGGAATCATACAGTATATAACTTTTTAAGACTGGCTTTTTCACTCCCCATGATTCTCCAGAGATTCATGAGTTGTGTGTGTTCATTCCCTATTATTGCTGTGTAGGATTCCATGATATGGATGGACCACAGTTTGTTTAACCATTCACCTGTTGAAGGACACCTGAGTTGTTTCCAGTTTGGGACTATTATGAATAAAGCTGCCATGAAAATGTGTACAGGTTTTTACGGGAACATAAATTTCCATATCTCTGGGATAAATGCCCAAGAGTACAATATCTGGGCCATATGTATGTTGGTTTATTTATCACCCTCGCTAGACTGTTGACTCTTTGGGGGCAGGTTCTTAGCTCTGTTCATATTTGCATCACATGTACTTAGCATGTGTCTGACACACGGTAACATTCAATAAAATATGGAAGGACAGAAAGAAGGAAGGAAGAGGAGATAAAGAAAGGGAAGGAGGAAGGAAATCTATCATTACTCTTAGTTATTAGCTATTTCACCTTCATGCCTCTCAACATCATCTTTTTATTTATTTATTTTTAATGAACCCAGTGACTTCAGTGCTAGACAGTGCCTGGCACATGGTAGTACCTTAATAAATATGTGTTAAATTATATAATGAGAACGCTGGAGAGTAGAACAGCTCTCCTCTTCTCTATCTCCACTCTCCCATCACCCTGCTCCATCTCTCAAGCATAAGCATTGGTGCACACAGGCACACGCACGCATTCTGGGGCAGTGATCCTAGGAACCTTTTTCTGGGACAAAGCCAATAACTAACAAATGAGGTGCTGTTGCTTCAAAGCTTAGCTAACAACAACCTTGGCCTTGTCTGTGCGACCGCCTAGGGAATTACAAATGAAGAATTTGGGGACCCAGCAGCTTTGTGGACTCATTCCAGTGAGAATACAGGATGCACTTGAAATAAAGAATGATTCTTTGTGACTCATTAAGCTCCTCTCTGTTCCTCTCTATTGGGCATGTGTCTGCCATGCCCTGCAAATCTATGACATTCAAAAGTGGAAGAGTCAGGCGGAAATAAAAACATTCCACTTCAGCTCCTAAACCATGTTCCCCTTAATCTGAAATAAATCTGTGACAACTGACAGATACTTCTTTCAGAAAGTTGTGGAGAAAGGCTTGACTCGCCTTAGTAAATCATACACAGGCTTCACTATCTTTAGTCTCATTAGAAAAAAAGTTACCATAGCAACTGCACCATCATCTAGGGCAAATGTTACCCCTTTAAATCAATAAAATGAAGAGCTGTCCCACAAATGCCCAGTGCTTCCAAAGGAAGAAATGACTTTTCAATAAAATTAATTTCTTTCAGGACTTCACCATTCATCTTCGTTTGTAATCCCAGAGTTTTTTTCCCAACTGAATAAGGGATATTAAAAGCAAAATTCAACTTTGTAAAATCCAAGGCTGACCTTTCTTGTATCTGTTTGCAGAAAATCATTAATTCTATTACTTCCTTGAAACACATAGCTTCATTTGTGGCTTTTTCATTCATCTACAGGAGGCATCATGCTAATTAATTTGGTCCTTGGACGGAGCATTGTGAATTCTGAGAGGACAACGTGGAGAAATGTATCAGAGCACGCATGTCTTTTCTCAACTCTTAAGAGATCATTGTAAGTGATGCAGCAGACAGCAGAGTTCTTGTGGGCCCTCACTTAGTACCTGTGGGACAGAGGTTGGCTCAGTTAGTTTGACTCCATCCTTGGGCAGAACTGAAATTGTTTGGGAGTATTCATGACGATTTATTAATATATTAAAACTTGGTACTGTGGTAAAGTTTGCGTCCACGAAGTGTGAGACTTGGACCTTAAAAATTAAATCTAATATGTCAAACCTTTTTTCCTACTTAAAAATGTGTCAATTTTAGTGTCAGCTCAAAACATCATAGGCTGTGGGGAAGCATGGTTGGTACCTACCCATGTCTCCTGGTTTCAGAATGCTGAGAAGGTCTCCTAGCCTCCAAAGACTTTGCTTCCTGTATTTTCAGACTCCTATTTTTTTTTTCACATTTAATACCTTTGAAATCAGGATATGCCTAATAATTAATGGACATAATTTTTTATTGGCAGATTTTTCTTTCTTAGAGGTACACACGATGATGATGGGGAAAAAAGTAAAACATCTATTGCCTGCTTATCAGATCTCAAGCACTGAGATAAGAAATTTATAGACATTATTTTGTAGGAGGCTCACATAAATGCTATGAAGGAGGCATTTTCAGTTTTGTAGAAAACAAACTCAGAGTGTTATGAGACTCCAAGATCACAAGCTGGCAGGTGTCAGAGTCAGACAAACCCAAATCTAGATGACTTTAAGATAATCCGAACCTTTGGATTCTCCATCTGACCTGCCCTCAGCTTGTTATCTTCATAAATAGTTTTGCAAACCTTTAAATGCTGGTGCTAGGAAGGACCTTATGAGTCATAGGGTCCAACCCCATCATGTTGCAGAAGAGGAAACTGAGGCTGAGAGAAGTAACTTGCCCAAGGCAGTCACGAAAGAAGTTGTGCCACTGAGAATCAGTATGGCTAGGCCAGGGAAGGGAGCTACCAGGCTCTTGCAATATCTCCATCTCCTGCACAGATTGTACACTCCCTAGTCCTCCCTGTCTGGGGCTGCCCACCCTGGACCAGGCCACAACCTTTCAAGGCACTGACACTCAGCTCATTCCTCTGTTTTCACGCTCCCCTAGACCTCAAGATGATTGCTCTCCTACGCCCCTTCTCCCCTCTCCTTACCCCTAGTGAACTTGTATCTTGTGACTCATCCTCCAAGGTAACAATGAATCCATGTGAGGATAATGGAACAAGATGAGAGAAGATTCCTTAGGGCCTGTGCTTGGAGACATTGCGCACATCTTTGCTACAACAAGAGAGGGACTTTAGTGGTGGGAACATCAACAGGAATGGAAGGGAAGGTGGCAGATACAGGCTAAATGGAAGGGCAGGTGGCAGATAGAGATCCTGAGATAGTCTGCAGGTATCAGGGCCTTAAGTAGCCTTAGAAATCACACAGCAACCTCTCACTGCCTCTAGAGAGGCAGGTGGCATGGCCCAGTGCACGGATTGCAAAAAGGTGGCATCCGTATACCATTCCCCTTTCCTACACTCATGATGATGTTGGTGGGCCACAGCCTTCTGCACTGGGAATGGATTCAAGGCCCTTTCTTTTTTTTTTTTTTTTGCGGTACACGGGCCTCTCACTGCTGTGGCCTTTCCTGTTGCGGAGCACAGGCTCCGGACGCGCAGCCATGGCTCACGGGCCCAGCCGCTCCGCGGCATGTGGGATCCTCCCAGACTGGGGCACGAACCCGCGTCCCCTGCATTGACAGGCGGACTCTCAACCACTGCGCCACCAGGGAAGCCCCAAGGGCCTTTCTTAACACAGTGTTCCAGGCGACACCTTCAATTGACTGCAGTTGATTACGGGGATGAAACAAACCTATTTGCCATCCTCAGTGCTGTCAAAGGCTTTGAAGGCAGGTAGCTTAGAAAATAACTGAGTCTCCATTTCTCCCAATGGAAAAAAAGGAGATATTAATCTTTGATTTACAGAATTGTTATAAGATTTAGAGACAACATATGTCAGAGCACAGCAGATACCGTGGAGTCTGGTACACAGTCGGTGCTCAGTGACTGTAAGTTGTCATCCTTATGAAGTTAATGCTGACGGGGAGTAGTCAGGATGCCACAGCTCCGCAGTATAAGGAAGTTGGGGATTGTGAAAGAATGGTACTCTTGGCCTCCCTTTGTTGTCTTTCTTTATCTTGTGACATTGCAGACACAGGTATGAAAGTTTCAGGTCTCATCTAAAAGGGTTGAACAGTCTCAGGTCAGGATGGCAGCTCACCGCTGATTGGCTAGCTCTTGGCCCGGCAAGTTAGGACGCTCACACCAGGTAAGCAGTCTGTCCCTATAGTACCCCAGGTCTGGTTATGCTACTCACAGGCTGAAGGGCTGAAGAAAGTCTTTTATTCCAAGCCTAGTTCAATTTCTATAAAATATATATAATAATCTGACCCTAGAGATGGGTCTATTGATGGTATAGTGATAGATTCATTAAGGGTTATTATATGTTTTGAAAGAAAAATCAAACCCTTAATGAGTAGCATGTTTATTTAAAGAACACCTTTCTTTGCAGAAAATAGAAATGTTTTAACTTCTTTATTTTGTATCATTTATTTATTTAATGTGCATCTTAAATGGCTTGGGCTATGTCATAATTAGCTATGATGTGTAAACTCCTAAAGGCAAGAATGATGTTTGCTTCATTTATTTTTTAGAGCACCCCGAATAATGCCATGAACAATGAGGTTTTTTCATCCATTTACATGCTACAGTTGCAGACTGGAATATAAACTGTATCTCACACTCATAAGGAATACCATTTCATTCTTAGTTTAGACTTTTAAGAACCTGAAATCAAATGAAACAGTTCCATTACAACAGCATTGACTATCCTTACATGCAGCACAAATGGATACTTATTGGTTTATTAATTTTTAAAGTATCAATATTCGTTGACTTTCTATTACAAAAGCCTGCCCCAAGTAGAAAATGTGAAAAATGCTGAAAGCTACTTAGAAAAAAAGTCATTTTTAAGTACCATGCTGGAAGATAATCACGTTGAACATCTTAATATTTTTTTCCTGTGTGATTCATTTTAAAGTGTTATTAATATGATCTAATCCTTAACTCATTTTAAGACATTCAAATGATTCTTCTCACTGTGATTTCCATCCTTTCAGTTAGCGATCCCATGTTCTCTCCAGGAAGAATTATTGTCTTGTTATCTTTCAGTGTATTGAAATGTGTTGTGAGTGAAAGGAAAAAGAGTTTGCCCTGAGCTGCTGGTGACCGCCTCCTGTTTCGAAGGAAAGTTGTGGTTACCGTGAAGGAAAATCTAATCCATCTTGCCCCAGTGCACTTGGTCTCCCAGAGCCAGGTGAACTACCTTTGACTGTTTCCCTAGGATTATGTCACCCACCAAGGTAACTTTCTGTTTCAGTAGGCGATGTTAAGAAACAGAACAACACCCTTTAAGTTAATCACTTTTGGAAAATAGAGAATGGCTTTATATCCCAAGGCTTTGATGTGTTTAGCGGTTCCTGTGAGGCTCTGCCTCCCTTTTGTTTTGATTGACGAGCCCTTTCCTATATATTTGAGCAATCAAGCAGCCCAGTAACAGAGGGTAGAGGCATTTACCCAGAGCAAACTTGTACCGCTCGTCGTGACTTTCCAAAGCCTTGGGTGCAGGTTTCAGCTTTAAAGAAGAGGCAGCTCCAGTAAAATCAGGTAAGTGCTTCTCCATACTTGTAACTTCGTTCTACTTGAGGGTGAGTCCAGATAGCCTTGCTAAGGTGGCAGATCGGAAGTAGGAACTGGGAGATCAGTTTGGGAATAAATAACTTTGCAGCCAGTTTTAAGTCATAATGAACTGGGGGTGTTCTATAAGTGTAGTGTCCACCCTCATTTCAACATCCAGGTATGTTCCGTCTGGTGGGCCAAGCATGAAAGGAGTGATTCTGGCTCCTGAAAAAGCACAGGAAATGACCAAGACCCAGAGAGGATAGACAGTAGATTGGTAGTTGACAGGGGTTATGTTTTAAATACCCGTGATGCTTTCCATCATTTGGCTTTAAATTCACTCACTACGAGGTGCCTATTAGAGTGGAGGTTAGTCCAGAGGGAATTTGTAGCAAGTAGGACACATTCTTATGAATGGCCACCAAGTCAGGTGTGAGGATTCACATCTGCATATCCAAGTTTTGTGGTGGGTTGTGTTAGTAGCAATACGTATGGGGCACACAATTATTGTTTATTTACCTCCGCCCTCCATTCCCCATCCATGATGTTGGAAATATAATTGTGAGTAAAGCATGTAACGTAATTCCAAATACCCTGATCTGAATAAGAATTTGTGTATGTCCCTGTATTATGTTAGGATATGCATTACTTTTGCTGTTACTCATATTCTGTGTTCATTTTGAAGAGACGATTGGGACAAACTTCTTTCACCCACAAGTGGAATGCTATAAGGAAAAGCCTGAGGATGCCCTTGGAGGGTTGGATGTCTAGTGAACTCAGTGGGTCCGTGGAATCCATATTGGAGCCACTTGGAGGAAACGCTGGGCATTTGTGTTGGAGTTTGTGGGCACTTACAATTTCTTGGCTCATTTCTCCTGAAATGCTAAGAGCGATGTCCCTTTGATAGCGACCAGCACATTGATGGCAGTCCCATGGAGGCAGCTGGATCTGTTAATAAACTCTCTTTCCTCTCCCTCTCGGGGAACAGTATGAGGCTGGCATACCTCTTCCTTGGCCCTGCGGCCCTCCTCCTCCTGGCTGGCTGCGGCTGTGTCCTCAGCACCTCCGGCGGGAACCTGCACACGTTTGTGGGCTGTGCGGTGAGAGAGTTTACTTTCCTGGCCAAGAAGCCCGGCTGCAAGGGCCTTCGGATCACCACGGATGCCTGCTGGGGCCGCTGTGAAACCTGGGAGGTGAGTCCCAAGACAGGCCTAGGTGGCAATGCCTTCAGGGTCAGCCCCTTGGCCTGGTTCTTAAGTATTCACTTTTTAATCAAATGAGTTAGAGCTGGGGTATCTACCTTTTCCTGTGGATCAAACAAACAAACACACACAAAACAGCTACATGGTATCCTCCAAAAATCATCTGAAAAAAACAAGATACTGCCCATCTAACAAAGCATTGATAAAATTAATAATTTGATTGACACAGGGTTGTCTATTGGGGAATCATCTCTGGGAGGTCAAGATGTGCTATCTTTCTACCCATTTTATAGATGACATGGAAGAATTCAATGGGTGGCTGACTGCAGTCATGTAGGGGGTCAGTGGAAAGTTCGGAGTAAATTCTTGGTGCAAGCTTGTAACCCAAACTCTTCCCTGTATTCCTCCACCAGTGAAAAAGCCAGCCAGTTACCGACAGAGGCCCTGAGCTAAATAGCAGGCGAGGGCGGGTCCTCAGCCCCTCCTTCAGTGCCTCATCCACAGCCCTACTCTCTTCCCACCCCCTAGAGTAATTCCTGGGGCCCCTCAGGGATTATCACTGACAGATCCGTTAAGGCCCTTCATATACTATTATATCCAGCTTTTTAAGAGACAATACATTTAAAATGGGATAAAAATCTCAAAATTAGAACCCTACTGGGCTGAGAGGAGGAGATGTTTGAGGTGTGAGGAGAAACAGGGCCTTTCAGCATCCCATCAGATCACACCATATAGTGACTGCTGCCTCTTCCCACTGGGGCTGGAGTTGGCTCCTAATGAAGCACTAGATCTGATTTTGTCACCCTGACTCCGAAAGCTGTTAATGACCACCAAGTACTGCAAATTCAATAACCAACTTTTAAGGTCCTCAGCAATATGGCGTCTGCCTATTTCCCCAGTGACTACACATAGTCTTAGTTCTGCCTAAGAGATTGGATTTTATTTATTTATTTATTTATTTTTGCGGTACGAGGGCCTCTCACCACTGTGGTCTCTCCCGTTGCGGAGCACAGGCTCCGGACACGCAGGCTCAGCGGCCATGGCTCACGGGCCCAGCCGCTCCGCGGCATGTGGTATCTTCCTGGACCCCCGCATCGGCAGGTGGACCCTCAACCACTGCACCACCAGGGAAGCCCTCTTTGTTTTTTTCAAACATCTTTATTGGAGTATAGTTGTTTTACAATGGTGTGTTAGTTTCTGCTGTATAACAAAGTGAATCAGCTATATGCATATGTATACCCCCATATCCCCTCCCTCTTGCGTCTCCCTCCCACCCTCCCTATCCCACCCCTCTCGGTGGTCACAAAGCACAGAGCTGATCTCCCTGTGCTATGCGGCTGCTTCCCACTAGCTATCTATTTTTCATTTGGGAGTGTATCTATGTCCATGCCGCTCTCTCACTTCATCCCAGCTTACCCTTCCCCCTCCCCGTGTCCTCAAGTCCATTCTCTACGTCTGCGAAGAGACTGGATTTTAAAGGTTTTATTCAAAGCTCCTCATGAAATCATACTTTTGGTCCTTCTCTCATATTCCTGCTCGTGTTTATTCCTCGGTGCCTGTCTCCAGTGCCCACTCCTCTAAGCCTTTTCTGACTCTCTGCTCAGCCCATGTCCATCGTCTACTTTTTGTCTTACTTCCTCCCCACTCCCCACAGTAGGTTTTAAGTTTTTCAAGGGTAGAGGTTCATTCTTGTGCCTTTCACAGCTCTTGTCAAATGACATGTACAAACAAGGCATTCGGTAAATGTTGAACTATAAGGGATGGATCCCCTCCTGGAGTCACGCGTCCTCTCGCCTAACTGAGCCAACTTAGAAGCCCACAAGCGCCATGAGAAGACACTGCCATTAGGAAAAGCGTCCTTCTATTCAGGGACTCAGAGAGCAACCTGCTGTCACTTGGATAAAATTATGGCCCCGGGATTGGAATTGGATTATGGTGGTGAAACCTCTAACTTAAATGAAATGACCCCACCAAGTTCGCTTCATTTTTTCCCATCATTTGGGGGCTTGAGACCTAACAGTGAGATGAAAATTCGGTTGTTGCAGATACTGTGGCTGTCACATGACATCAGACTTCTGCAGGAAACTTTCTTGTATTCAGGGCGTGGTCTGGCAGTGCCTTCCCCTGCTCACAGCTGTGTCAGGCTATTGGGAGATCTCTGTGGGCCAAAATCTCAAGTTACCATTTCCCCTTAATTCACCCCATCTTCTCTTGCCCTTATAAATCAGTGAACAGCTTTAATTGGGTAATGGTCACCCGCAGGAGGTTAGGGACTCTGCTGTCACTGGAGAAATGGAAGCACTGAGACTGTGAAAGAGCGAGATTCTCCTTAATGTCAGCAAGCTTTTATTTATGCCTTTACTGTGCTCTGAAAAGGGAGGTTACATCTAGAAAATAAATAGAAGAATGGGATTTAGTTTCCCCACAATCTGAAAGTTTCTGAGATACAAAGCACTTATTTTTTGTAATTTAACTGGGAAGCCTGTCTGAAAATAAGGGTGTTCATGACGACAAAGTGGCTGGATTTACTTTGAAGGTGGAACTATTGCTGAAAATAGCCTTTGTTCCTGGTCTGGGTTTAGGGTTACCAGAGTTAGCAAAAAGCCCAACCAAACCGAGCCAGGAGGCCACTTAAATTTGAATGTCACATAAACAACTGTTATTTTCTTTTTGATATAAGTCTGTCCCATGCAATATTTGGGACATACTTATCCTAAAAAAAATAGTTGTTTATTTGATATTCAAATTTTACTGGGCATCCTGTATTTTATCTGGCAATGCTGCCTGGGATTCCAGATTACTGAGGGTAAGAGGACATGAAGCGAACTGAGAAAGGGTAAAATGTTACCTGAGAAATAGGAGGAAGAAGTGCATATTGAGTCCAACTCTTCTACATGGTCCTTGACAGAGGCAAAGCCATTATTTCCATGAGATGCATGTAAGAACTTCATCCTGGGCCTGCATTAAACATATTTCATTTGCCCAGGACAAGTGTAGCTGTTGTCCTCTGAAAGCTTGTTCGTTGTTATTCTTATTCTTATTGAATACTTCCTTACTCTCATAATTGCTCTGATAAGAACAATAGATTACATTTACTGAACACTTACTTGGTGCTCGGCAGGTATTACATACACCATCTTACCTTATCTCCACAACAAGGCTGGGAGGTAGGTATTTTGTTTTACAGTTGAGGAATCTGAGGCTTCAAGAAGTTAAGTGGATTTTCCAAGGTCTCCAGCAAGTGGCAGAACAGGGATTCAAGCTCAGTGGCTCTGACTGCAGGGTTTGAGATTTTAACTACTACTTTGTGCTGGTTTCCTGATCTGTATGCTCTGTTTATCAAAATGAACTTTGGATGCACGATTTCTAAAAGGTGAAGGAAGGAAGGGAATCCTTCGGTTATCAGAACCAGCGCACAGGGCATTCAGGAACCTGCCTTGCTCTGTTTTCTTTCACTGATTCAACGAATAGTTGTTGAGAACCTCCAGGGTGCCAGGTATCTCTAGGGAGTAGAGGCACAGCAGTGAGTAAAACGGGCAAAAATCCTTGTCTTAATGCAGTTTTCTTTCTAGAGTGGGAAAAATACAACACAACTAAATAAAACGCATAATATGTCACAGGGTGTTGACAAGTGCTACGGAGAAAAATAAAGCAGGAAGAGGGAGAGGAAGTGGCAGCGTGGGAGGGGAAACTTGGCAACTTTAAATAGGACGGTCAGAAAAGGCTTTCCTGGGAGGGTGACGTTTGAACAAAAACCTAAGGTTGAAGAAGGAGTGAATCACAAGGGAGAAGAGCGTTCCAGGCAGAGGGACTAGCAAGGGCAAAGGTCCTGGGGTGGCACTGTTCCTGGTGGGTTTGGGGAAAAAGCAGGAGACTATTGCGGCTCGAGCAGAGTGAGGAAGCCAGCAAGACGGGGTCACTGGGGACATGTCAGAGGTGAAGGGGTGCAGGGAAGATGATGTAGGATCTTGAGGGTGATTGTAAGATCTTTGACTTTTGCTCCCAATGAGATAGGAAATCATAGAGGCTTTGAGCAGAGGGGAGATAGGATCTTACATTTTAAAAGGATCTCTTGGGGCTGCCCTGTCATAAATAGACTATAGGGGGTAAAAGAAGAAGTGAGGGGACCAGTTAGAAGGCTTTTGCAATGATCAAGACTATCCATTTGCTAAGTATTTATTTAGTACCTACTCTGTGCCATGGGCTCTTCTGGCAGTTCGGGATACGTGAGTGAACAAAACCACCTTCCTGCTTTCAGGAATTTGCTTTCTACTGGGAGGAAACATATTAACAAGTAAAGAAACGAATAACAAGCTAGTCTCTGATAGTGATAAATGGTCAAGAAAATGAAACACGATGCTATGTTCTAATGGGTTTTCTGTTTTCTACCTGTGGGGACAGAAGCCCATTCTGGAACCCCCCTACATTGAAGCCCATCATCGAGTCTGTACCTACAATGAGACAAAACAGGTGACGGTCAAGCTGCCCAACTGTGCCCCGGGAGTCGACCCCTTCTACACCTACCCCGTGGCTGTCCGCTGTGACTGTGGGGCCTGCTCCACTGCCACCACGGAGTGTGAGACCATCTGAAGCTGGGCGACCCTCAGAACACAGCTGGCGGCCTGCGGCCTCACGGACCCACCTGCACGGGCAGCACAAGCAGCTATACCCCCTGCACTCAAGGACTGTTTAATTTCGACCCTACTTGTGGAGGAGGTTACCTGTCTCCCTGACCCACCCTCAGGCGCAAGGCCGAGGCAGCATACTTATGCTAAAAATGCAAAACAACATTTGTGCCTTCGCTAAAATAATTTCTCTGGTCCGCACACTGCAAATTAATTTTTCTTTACCTTGAATCTCAGAACATAATTCATATATCACAACCCTCCTCCAATTTGGATTTTTAATAAGCCAATGTTTTAAATGCATTGGGCATAATTAGGAGACGGGCCTAGAAAGACTTTAAATTCTCATGTCTTATGTAATGACGGGTCTCCAACTGGATTTATGATTAAAGCACCAGAAATTAATAAAACCAATGTTTTAGTCCTTATGGCCTCCAAGAAAATCCAGGTGCAAGCTCCCTTAGAGAAAATACTTTCTTTTCCTTTTAACTGAGCAATTACCAACACAAGAAATAGAGACTGCTCAGATTAAAACAGGGAGGACGATAGAGGCTCAAACTGGAAGGTGTCTGGATTTGGGTGATTCTTTTCCCAAGCAAAATTCCCAAGGTCCCTTTAAGATCCTTATAAAGAGAACCCTTTGTGAATAAAAAAACTCAGAAAAAAATATGTAATCAGAGCTATCATATACACTTAAAAACAAAAAAACCTCACGAAACTAAACTCATGTTTTTAGACTCCTGTGATGCTCTCCCAAAGCCATGCCCCAAATGACCAATCACAATGATTCTTTCCAACTGGGCATATTTTAAATTTAAATTGTAATTTTTTAAACTCAAAAGTTTTACATGTTTGTAGGGGTAAAAGTGTACTGCTGACTCAGAGGAAAAAGTCTGTGATTGTCTAGCTCTTGCCCTCGCTAAAATCTTACAGCAGCTGATTCTCTGTGACTTAAAAAAAAAAAACACACTCTAATGTTACACAGGTGTCTTTAATTCTGACATTTTTGGGGTTGAAATGAACCTTGTTCCTTTTTCACATTATGCCAGGAAAATCTGTATTAATGCCAATAAAGCATGTCCTCTGTCTTTTGAATTCATGAAAACTTTCAAAAAAGTCTTTTTCATCTTTAAGACCCTTGGAATAACAACAACAAGCACGCTTAAAATGAACTGCGAGGTTATTTTTACTTGCACATTAATTTAGGATGTCATATTTAGTGAGGGACACCGACAGATGACTGGGTACCATGAGTCCCAAAGGTGGCTCAATCTGTATTTACATCCCTGGCATTTCGTCACTAGGAACCAGGGGTCCTCCTTGAATGAGGAATCAATGAGTCCCCATGAAGACAGTAAAGCAAATGTTAGGACTGATGGTCCAGGACTGGGATGCTGAGGTGGACGACCAGGAACAAAGGACAAGAGCAAAATCCATCCCAAACTTCAGTGCAGATCTGTTGGCAGGCAAGAGAGCCGCTCTAACATGAGAAGTACTTGAGTGCCTTGGGTTCTCTGCTGGGGTGGAGAACGGGAATTAAGGATAATACTGGAGGGCACCACTCAGGTGTTTTCAACCCACCCCTAAGGACTTCCCTCAGGAGTTTCTGGGAGAAAAAGCTGCTTCTTAAAGAAACTTAGGGGAAAAAGCAGAAGCAGGGAGGGCTTGCCAGAATTTGAGAAAAGATGACTGTAGCATCCTTAAGGTTCCTGGTGGGAAACAAACGATATACTGCGGTTGCATATTGAGGAGAATTCAATGAAGAGACTACTTGCAAATGTGAAGACGGAGTTGAGGAAACCCACAAGGGGGTGGTGAAACACTCCTAAACACTTGTTTGAAGCAATGGGTAACCTAGGCCGAAGGACCAGGAAGAAGTGATGATCAGGCCCCAAAGACAACTGTAGGAGAGGAATGCCTGACAGGGGCTGTGGCTTTTCGTAGGAGGATGCAGCCATTACCAATGTGAGGCCTGGGAAGGAGGGAGGTGAGCAAATACTTCAGCCTCTCTCTGCTCCCACGCCCTGATCTTCTGCCGAAGCAAATGGGAAGGCAGAGAGTAAGGGAGCCCATTGGTTCAGCTCATAAATGTTGGCAGCCTGGGAAGCAGGTAGGAGAAGAGTGGATCTAAGGGGGCCAATGGATAAAATCACCCATAGGTATCTTATGGGAAGCTTAGCGGGAATGCCGTAGGCAGTCGTGTTGGCCACGAGAGCCATAAATCCTGCAGCATCACAGTTACTCAGTAAGACTCCTCTGTGATGAATTGGGATGGGATACACGTGGAAAGGTATGTGCTGGCTAATACAATATTGACAACATTTGAGAGATGTGGGAACAATGGTAATTATCAGGACTGTGGCTTAATTGGTTGTTGAGTGCAATCAAAGCACTCAGGGCTTTGATTGCCCTCAGTAAAAGGGCAATGAGGCTTCAAATGAAAGCCTCCCTTCAAGAGTCTCTTCTCCTGAAGCTGGAGGGCAGACTGTGCTGAAATTCAGGCCTCAGACCTAATTGGAAGAGCAGGTGAATCATCAAAAAGGCTGAATCCATCACCCTGGCAGTCTCCTATACTTAACGTCCTCATAGGAAGGGAGCGGGACACAGAGACCTGCAATGGGGACAACCCCTAGATGAGCTTGAGGTTCCCTTGCTGAAGGGGCCGGCTCCTTCTTCCTAGAGGAGGCCAGCCTCTGGTGCCTGGAGACCAGGCTGAGGCCCCATCTGAGGAGGCTGCTTTACATGATGATAACTTGCCCTCCTCAAATACCATCTGCAACCCCTCATTTATTCTACATGGATAGTTAGGGTCAAGTCTCAGGATGACCCGGCTGGGGAATGACTTTCCCTGTGGCGGGAGGAATGTGATTTTCCATTGAAGGAAACTCAGGACTTGACTAATGCAGACATGGATCCGGGGAATGTGCTTGGGAACGGATCTTAAGGGTGTCAGATGGGATGAGGGGGAGGGTGGCAGAATATAAGCCCAGATAAGAAGAGTTTATTGGGGCATCCTCTCATGACTCAGGATTTAGCATCTTCATAAGGGAAGCTGGATCTCGTTCCAGTTTGCTGTTGGGATGGCTCCCTAAAGCTTGGAGGAATTGGTGGCTTACATGAACGAAGAGAAGACGCCAGACTGTCCTGGCAGAGTATTTGAGGACTAAAGGCTCAGAGAAGGGGGCCTGCTGTCTTCACTTGGAGAGTTCATTGGATATTCCCCTCTCTAAAGCCATGAGGAATGCACAGGTGAAGGACTTCTGCATCACAGAAAAGCTTGATAGTGGCTGTCCTTTGTCGACTGGGTTGATGGCAGGAGGAACTGCCATGGACCGGGCTTCCTGGTATCAGCAGAGGTGAGAGGGGTCTGGAATAGCAGAGACCTGGTGGTACCATGTAGCTGTCAGAGGCAAGGTGAACGTAGAGTCAGAGGCAGAAAAGCTGCAAAAGCAACTGGAGGGCTCTAATCCGCAGGATCTGTGGTGCTGGCTAAGACAACTTCTACAGTAAGTATTTATTACAATCAGAAACATTATTAATGAAAAGGGGGAAATGTCTCTCACTGATAAACTTGAATCTTTTTCAAATCTCTCTCTTCCCTCTTCCCGTCTTCTCCTCTGCCATTCTCTTTTTCTCCCTCCCTCACTTCCACGAATATTTATGAACTATAGTTTTGTGCAAGGCACTGTGTTTGGGAAGTAAGATATAAATATTGCTACCATTTATGGATTTCTTACTATAAGCAGGACCCTTTATATTAATTCTTTGTAATTCTGTGTCAACCATGCTCACAGGCATTGTAATTGCCATTTTACCGTCACCATTTTGCAGACGATGAAACCAAAGCTCAGAGAGGTCAGGTAACCTGCCCAAGATCAGACAGCTGATTGGCGGCACATGCCAGGTTTCTCTGGGCCAGAACTAAATTCTTTCCATTGGAGCATGATGGCTTTTTGGAGTGTTCCTTCCAAGTTGTTCCTGCCTGGAGAAGTCTTTGAGTTTACTGACGTTGGACAGTCTCTCACCATGATAAGCATGTGTGCAGTCTCTTCTGGAGGAAACTCAGTGCAAGCGCAGGTTGTTTTATGGAGATTGTAATTTTTCTCTGGTTTCCTTTATAACCTCTAGCAAGATAGTGCTTTGCTACAGCTCAAACCAAAGCTTATAACAGGGGAGACTGAGGGAGAAAAGGAGCAGAGCCTCAAAGGGAAATTCAAAGAGACTGCTGCGGAGATGAAGGCTGTATGCCCTCAACTCATCTCCCAGGCAATGTGGACACTGGCAGAGGGATGGTGGTCCAGTGCCTATTGGGGGAGCTCTAGATAAAACCAACTCTCAGCAACTCCTTACTCTTGGAAATATGTTTATTTTGCAATTAACAAAAGGTAAAGAGAAGGAGAATTTCCTAGATTTTTTTTTCGTAAGAGCATTTTTCAATGGAGAATGTAAGTGCTCACTGCTCATTCTACCTCTGGACTTATTAGTTCCACTGACTGAATTCATGCTTTCCTTCTTCCACTGATTAGGAAATGAATGAACCACCAGAAAAGCGCCAAATTCTGCTGAAGTGACTCAAAGAACTGTTCAAATTAATTAGGTTTTAAATATACTAAAAAGCATTTCTCAGAGAGTAAATAAACTGTATATCTAATCGAAAATAATGTGGCATTGATGAGAACAAATTGCATTTCATCAAGTTTTCCAAGAGGACTGATTGTTTTTTTTCATTCAGGAGACGTTTTTTCTTTTTTTAAAAAATAAATTTATTTATTTTATTTAGTTTTGGCTGCATTGGGTCTTCACTGCTATGCACAGGCTTTCTCTAGTTGCGGCGAGCGGAGGCTACTCTTCGTTGCGGTGCGCGTGCTTCTCATTGTGGTGCCTTCTCTTGTTGCGGAGCACAGGCCCTAGAGCGTGCAGGCTTCAGTCGTTGTGGCTCGTGGGCTCTAGAGCACAGGCTCGGTAGTTGTGCTCCAAGCCAGGAGACATTATCTTAAAAATAATATGTACCTTATCCTCTTTTGGGTTTTGTTTTCTTCAAAATATTAAAGCAAATTATTAAGAAGTAACTTTAAAAGGATTCTTTAGCAAATTCTGAAAATTTTATTTTCTGTTGAAAATTTCTACTAGAGAAACAGTTTACTGCATTAGAAGAATTCGGTCCTTATTGGCAAGATGAATCTTCTGGCAATTCTTTTACAATGATCTCACTCTGTTTTAATGAACAGGGTTGCTGGGAATTGTGTACAGGGAGATCTAAAAGGCTCAGTGGTTGGTTGTTGTGATCCTGGAGTATCTGAAGGGGGTGCTAAAGACCTCTGAGGAGGTGATGTCTAACAACAGGAAGAAGAAATAGGGAAAGGATGAGAAAAAGAGGAGCAGGTGCACAGCACTGTGACCAGTAGTGTAAGCAGAGACTTGTTCCAATGTTAAGGAATTTAGAGGGACTATTCGAGTCTCTAGGTCCTCATTAGCAGGAGAAGAGCAAACAGTTCCTAAGCTCTTTGGCTTTATTTTTGGCTCTAAGTTCCTCTGGCTGTCTTTCTTTAGCATATTGAATAATTGAGTTTTAAAAAAAAAGCTTCGTGATACACAAGATCAATTATATGCTTTGACCTTGACTGTGGGCCATTGGGGCTTCTGGAAAGTCATTCAAACCCCAAATACAACCTCTCCCAAACAAACAATCAATCAAACACACACACACACACACACACACACACACACACAACCTTCCCCAAAAGAGAAAAAACATTTTGCTTCAACAAAGAATATCAATATTACCAAGATGAGAATGGTAATTTTTTTTTTTTTGGTGATGCTGAAGATATGATTACCAGCAAGGGATAAATATAAATATCCCCGAGTCACAAATAATATTATACAACTTAAAATCATTTGAAAGAGCATTTATTCACTTAAACTCTCTATATACACAATAAAGGATATTGATGAATTATTATTAGTCATTATTTCTCTGAAGTACACATGCAGAATTATGCACTTAAAATAGAAATTTAATCCTCTGAGTTTGCAACTTCTTTCCACAGGAAATGCATGAACAGATCACACTTTCTTGGTCTCACTCTGTTGCTCATGCAGAGATTATCAAGATATGGAGCGGTGCCTCCTCAAAGGAAGGTGATCTAAGCTTCTAGGCTGTTCTGAGCCTCCATCTTCCATTATCCTCTTGGCATCTGCATATCAAAATTAAAATATTTGGGGGGACCAATTTTACTGAGTGGAATTAAGACATCCGGCATTTAAAAATATGTTGTCTTTAAGAGGAAGATTTTGCTCAGCTTTTGGCTCCTGTTAGAACAAGCTTAGGAAGCTAATGCTGAAAATCTCCCCATTGAAACATAAGCACTAGTTAATGAGAAAGTCCAGTTGAAACTGGTGCCAAATTTCAGCGTGAACAAAATCTGAGCCACCTTCTGGACAAACCAAAAGGAACTGATGTACCATAATTTCCCCCATGCCTGTCTCTACGCTGCAAGTTGCAGATCAGTGGAGTAGAAGTAAGTGGGCTTCTCTTCTTCGGCACTTGATTATTTCAGTGTGCTTAATTCAGTAGAGGGCTTTCTGATTTCTTGGACTGGGATTTTGTTTTACTGTTGCAATAAAGGGACTGGGAATCAGACATTTAAAAATGATAAGTAAATGGATTCTTAAAGAGAGATCGATTGTTGATGCCAGTTTTCCTGTCCTATTAGTTTCTTAGGAAGAAGAAAAAATAGGCTTTATTTTGCAGCCTGGGGAAGGGAGTGAATGGATGGAGGTGCAGGGCTCCAGGAGGACTGCAGTCCCTGGGGTAAGAAGCACTTTTTGGCACCTTGCACGGGTGGTTATGACCAAGAAGTAAACGGTACATTTGCAATAATGAAAATCATTTTTGGTAAGACTTTGTTTTTGGATTTGACTAAATTCTTCCAAGAATGCTAGCCACTTTGGGTAGCCAAGCTGCTCCCAGATGTAAAAGCTGTCCCACTTTAAAAGCTGTACCTAATTTAAGGATATCTTGGGACCCAAGTGTTTTCCTGCAGCCTCGAGCATGAAGGAACAGCCGACTGACAGTACCAGAGTCAGAGCTTTAGGGGGCAGAAGGTTGTCCTTCTCAGAGGAAGTGGTCCCTTAGTGACGGTACCTGCACAATGACATCAGGTTCTTATTCTGGGACGGAATCACTGATACCCTAGCTAAAAAATTAGTAGCCATTTCTAGGTGCAAAAGAAGTGGTAATCCTTGTGCTCTTTCTTTCTTTATTTGAAAGTAGGTATGATTTCCTTCAGAACTTCAGCAGCAATGGAATTTGAATAAGATAATAGGCTTAAGCGTGTGTGTGTGTCTGTGTGTGTGTGTGTGTGTGTGTGTGTGTGTGTATGTATGTGTACACTTTTCAATCTTTAAAGGGCTCTTGGGGTATGGGTGGGGTGAACAAAGCATGGTCCCCTGTAATGTTTAGTAAAAAATACGTTAAGTGATAACAACTCTGGTCTGTGCTTAGGGCAATAAAGATATAAATCTGGGAGATGCCCTTTGTAGAGGACAAGCTATAGTCAATCCTTACTCTGGCCTCTAGAGCACTATCTAGAATATTGTCTTAAGCAATGAACAACAAAGCTTTACTAAAAATTTTATGCCTCAGAAATGTGTTTTATCTTCATTTTATAAGTTTATATTACATGATATAAATCTTTCTTATTTCTTTTTAAAATTTTAATTAATTTATTTTTTAACATCTTGATTGTAGTATAATAGCTTTACAATGTTGTGTTAGTTTCTGCTGTGTAACAAAGTGAATCAGCTATACATATACATACATCCCCATATCTCCTCCCTCTTGTGTCTCCCTCCCACCCTCCCTATCCCACCCCTGTAGGTGGTCACAAAGCACCGAACTGATTTCCCTGAGCTATGCAGCTGTTTCCCACTAGCTATCTATTTTACATTTGGTAGTATATATAAGTCCATGCCATGCTTTCACTTCATCCCAGCTTACCCTTCCCCCTCCCTGTGTCCTCAAGTCCATTCTCTACATCTGGGTTTTTATTCCTATCCTGCCCCTAGGTTCTTCAGAACCATTTTTTTTCTTTTAGATTCCATATATATGTGTTAGCATACAGTATTTATTTTTCTCTTTCTGACTTACTTCACTCTGTATGACAGACTCTAGGTCCATCAACCTCACTACAGATAACTCAATTGCATTTCTTTTTATGGTTGAGTAATATTCCATTGTATATAGGTGTCACATCGTCTTTATCCATTCATCTGTCGATGGACATTTAGGTTGCTTCCATGTCCTGGCTATTGTAAATAGAGCTGTAATGAACATTGTGGTACATGATGCTTTTTTGTTTTTTTTTTTACACTTAGAGTTTTATTTCTTGGCCATTTTTAAAAAAATCTTTATTGGAGTATAATTGCTTTACAATGGTGTGTTAGTTTCTGCTCCATAACAAAGCGAATCAGCCATACATATACACATGTTCCCATATCTCTTCCCTCTTGCGTCTCCCTCCCTCCCACTCTTCCTATCCCGCCCCTCCAGGCAGTCACAAAGCACCGAGATGATCTCCCTGTGCTATGCGGCTGCTTCCCACTAGCTATCTACCATACATTTGGTAGTGTATATATATCCATGCCTCTCTCTCGCTTTGTCACAGCTTACCCTTCCCCCTCCCCATATCCTCAAGTCCATTCTGTAGTAGGTCTGTGTCTTTATTCCTGTCTTACCCCTAGGTTCTTCATGACATTTTTTCCCCTTAAATTCCATATATATGTGTTAGCATACGGTATTTGTCTTTCTCTTTCTGACTTACTTCACTCTGTATGACAGACTCTAGGTCTATCCACCTCATTACAAATAGCTCAATTTCGTTTCTTTTTATGGCTGAATAATATTCCATTGTATATATGTGCCACATCTTCTTTATCCATTCATCCGATAATGGACACTTAGGTTGTTTCCATCTCCGGGCTATTGTAAATAGAGCTGCAATGTACATTTTGGTACATGACCCTTTTTGAATTATGGTTTTCTCAGGGTATATGCCCAGTAGTGGGATTGCTGGGTTGTATGGTAGTTCTATTTTTAGTTTTGTAAGGAACCTCCATACTCTTCTCCATAGTGGCTGTATCAATTTACATTCCCACCAACAGTGCAAGAGGGTTCCCTTTTCTCCACACCCTCTCCAGCATTTATTGTTTATAGATTTCTTGATGATGGCCATTCTGACTGGTGTGAGGTGATACCTCATTGTAGTTTTGATTTGCATTTCTCTAATGATTAGTGAGGTTAGCATCCTTTCATGTGTTTGTTGGCAATCTGTATATCTTCTTTGGAGAAATGTCTATTTAGGTCTTCTGCCCATTTTTGGATTGGGTTGTTTGTTTTTTTGATATTGAGCTGCCTGAGCTGCTTGTAAATTTTGGAGATTAATCCTTTGTCAGTTGCTTCATTTGCAAATATTTTCTCCCATTCTGAGGGTTGTCTTTCAATCTTGTTTATGTTTTCCTTTGCTGTGCAATAGCTTTTAAGTTTCATTATGTCCCATTTTTTAATTTTTGTTTTTATTTCCATTTCTCTATGAGGTGGGTCAAAAAGGATCTTGGTGTGATTTATATCATAGAGTGTTCTGACTATGTTTTTGTCTAAGAGTTTTATAGTGTCTGGCCTTACATTTAGGTATTTAATCCATTTTGAGTTTATTTTTGTGTATGGTGTTAGGAAGTGTTCTAATTTCATTGTTTTACATGTAGCTGTCCAGTTTTCCCAGCACCAGTTATTGAAGAACCTGTCTTTTCTCCATTGTATATTATTGCCTCCTTTATCAAAAATAAGGTGACAGTATGTGTGTGGGTTTATCTCTGGGCTTTCTATCCTGTTCCATTGATCTATATTGCTGTTTTTTGTGCCAGTACCATACTGTCTTGATTACTGTAGCTTTGTAGTATAGTCTGAAGTCCAGGAGGCTGATTCCTCCAGCTACGTTTTCCTTTCTCATGGTTGCTTTTGCTATATGGGGTCTTTTGTGTTTCCATACAAATTGTGAAAATTTTTGTTCTAGTTCTGTGAAAAATGCCATTGGTAGTTTGATAGGGATTGCATTGAATCTGTAGATTGCTTTCAGTAGTAGAGTCATTTTCACAATGTTGATTCTTCCAATCCAAGAACATGGTATATCTTTCTATCTGTTTGTATCCTTTTTAATTTCTTTCATCAGTGTCTTACAGTTTTCTGCATACAGGTCTTTTGTCTCTGTAGGTAGGTTTATTCCTAGGTATTTTATTCTTTTTGTTGCAGTGGTAAATGGGAGTGTTTCCTTAATTTCACTTTCAGATTTTTCATCATTAGTGTATAGGAATGCAAGAGATTTCTGTGCATTAATTTGTATCCTGCAACTTTACCAAATTCATTGATTAGCTCTAGTAGTTTTCTGGTAGCATCTTTAGGATTCTCTATGTATAGTATCATGTCATCTGCAAACAGTGACAGCTTTACTTCTTCTTTTCCGATTTGGATTCCTTTTATTTCTTTTTCTTCTCTGATTGCTGTGGCTAAAACTTTCAAAACAGTGTTGAATAACAGTGGTAAGAGTGGACAACCTTGTCTTGTTCCTGATCTTAGAGGAAATGGCTTCAGTTTTTCACCATTGAGAACAATGTTGACTGTAGGTTTGTCATATATGGTCTATATTATTTTGAGGTAAGTTCCCTCTATGCCTACTTTCTGCAGGGTTTTTACCATAAATCGGTGTTGGATTTTGTCAAAAGCTTTTTCAGCATCTATTGAGATGATCATATGGTTTTTCTCCTTCAATTTGTTAATATGGTTTATCACATTGATTGATTTGCATATACTGAAGAATCCTTGCATTCCTGGAATAAACCCCACTTGATCATGGTGTATGATCCTTTTAATGTGCTGTCGGATTCTGTTTGCTCATATTTTGTTGAGGATTTTTGCATCTATGTTCATCAGTGATATTGGCCTGTAGTTTTCTTTCTTTGTGACATCTTTGTCTGGTTTTGGTATCAGGGTGAGGGTGGCCTCATAGAATGAGTTTGGGAGTGTTCCTCCCTCTGCTATACTTTGGAAGAGTTTGAGAAGGGTAGGTGTTAGCTCTTCTCTAAATGTTTGATAGAATTTGCCTGTGAAGCCATCTGGTCCTGGGCTTCTGTTTGTTGGAAGATTTTTAATCACAGTCTCAATGTCAGTGCTTGTGATTGGTCTGTTTATATTTTCTATATCTTCCTGGTTCAGTCTTGGAAGGTTGTGCTTTTCTAAGACTGTGTCCATTTCTTCCAGGTTGTCCATTTTATTGGCATAGAGTTGCTTGTAGTAATCTCTCATGATCCTTTTTATTTCAGCAGTGTCAGTTGTTACTTCTCCTTTTTCATTTCTAATTCTATTGATTTGAGTCTTCTCCCTTGTTTTCTTGATGAGTCTGGCTAATGGTTTATCAATTTTGCTTATCTTCTCAAAGAGCCAGCTTTTAATTTTATTGAATCTTGCTATCATTTCCTTCATTTCTTTTTCATTTATTTCTGATCTGATCTTTATGATTTCTTTCCTTCTGCTAACTTTGGGGTTTTTAGTTCTTCTTTTTCTAATTGCTTTTGGTGTAAGGTTAGGTTTTTTATTTGAGGTGTTTCTTGTTTCTTGAGGCAGGATTGTATTGCTCTAAACTTCCCTCTTAGAACTGCTTTTGCTGCATCCCATAGGTTTTGGGTCGTTGTGTTTCATTGTCATTTGTTTCTAGGTTTTTTTGATTTCCTCTGATTTCTTCAGTGATGTCTTGGTTATTAAATAGTGTGTTGTTTAGCCTCCATGTGTTTGTGTTTTTTACAGGTTTTTTCCTGTAACTGATATCTAGTCTCATAGCATTGTGGTCGGAAAAGATACTTGATACGATTTCAATTTTCTTAAATTTGCCAAGGCTTGATTTGTGACCCAAGATATGATCTATCCTGGAGAATATTCCATGAGCATTTGAGAGGAAAGTGTATTCTGTTGTTTTTGGATGGAATGTCCTATAAATATCAATTAAGTCCATCTTGTTTAATGTACCTTTTAAAGCTTGTGTTTCCTTATTTATTTTCATTTTGGATGATCTGTCCATTGGTGAAAGTGGGGTGTTAAGGTCCCCTACTATGATTGTGTTACTGTCGATTTCCCCTTTTATGGTTGTTAGCATTTGCCTTATGTAGGGAGGTGCTCCTTTGTTAGGTGTGTAAATATTTACAATTGTTATATCTTCTTCTTGGATTGATCTCTTGATCATTATATAGTGTCCTTCTTTGTCTATTGTAAGAGTCTTTGTTTTAAAGTCTATTTTGTCTGATATGAGAATTGCTACTCCAGCGTTCTTTTGATTTCCATTTGCATGGAATATCTTTTTCCATCCCCTCACTTTCAGTCTGTGTGTGTCCCTAGGTCTGAACTGGGTCTCTTGTAGACTGCATACATACGAGTCTTCTTTTATTTTAAAAATTAATTAATTAATTTTTGGTTGCATTGCGTCTTTGTTGCTGCGAGTGGCAGCTACTCTTCATTGTGGTATGCAGGCTTCTCCTTGCAGTGGCTTCTCTTTTTGCAGAGCATGGGCTCTAGGCACATGGGCTTCAGTAGTTGTGGCACATGGTCTCAGTAGTTGTGGCACATGGGCTTAGTTGCTCCGCAACATGTGGGATATTCCCGGACCAGGGTTTGAACCCACATCTCCTGCATTGGCAGGTGGATTCTTAACCACTGAACCACAAGGGAAGCCCACGGGTCTTGTTTTTGTATCCATTCAGCTAGCATATGTCTTTTGGTTGGAGCATTTATCCATTTACATTCAAGGTAGTTATTGATATGTATGTTCCTATTACCATTTTCTTAATTGTTTTGGGTTTGTTATTGTAGGTCTTTTCTTTCTCTTGTGTTTCCTGCCTAGAGAAGTTCCTTTAGTATTTGTTGTAAAGCTGGTTTGGTGGTGCTGAATTCTCTTAGCTTTTGCTTGTGTGTAAAGGTTTTAATTTCTCTGTGGAATCTGAATGAGATCCTTGCTGGGTAGAGTAGTCTTGGTTGTAGTTTTTCCCCTTTTATCACTTTAAATATGCCTTGCCACTCCCTTCTGGCTTGCAGAGTTTCTGCTGAAAGATCAGCTGTTTACCTTATTGGGATTCTGTTGTATGCTATTTGTTGTTTTTCCCTTGCTGCTTTTAATATTTTTTCTTTGTATTTAATTTTTGATAGTTTGATTGATATGTGTCTTGGTGTGGTTCTCCTTGGATTTATCCTGCATGGGACTCTCTGCGCTTCCTGGACTTGATTGACTGTTTTCTTTCCTATATTAGGGAAGTTTTCAACTATAATCTCTTCAATGTTTTCTCAGTCCCTTTCTTTTTCTCTTCTTCTTCTGGGACCCCTATAATTCGAATATTGGTGCATTTAATGTTATCCCAGAGGTCTCTGAGACTGACCTCAATGCTTTTCAACCTTTTTTCTTTATTCTGCTCTGCAGTAGTTATTTCCACTGTGTTATCGTCCAGGTTACTTATCCATTCTTGTGCCTCAGTTATTCTGCTATTGATTCCTTTTTGAAAGTTTTAAATTTCATTTATTGTGTTGTTCATCATTGTTTGTTTGCTCTTTAGTTCTTCTATGTCCTTGTTAAGCGTTTCTTGTATTTTCTCCATTCTATTTCCAAGATTTTGGATCATCTTTACTATCATTACTCTGAATTCTTTTTCAGGTAGACTGCCTATTTCCTCTTCATTTGTTCGGTCTGCTGGGTTTTTACCTTGCTCCTTTAGCTGCTGTGTGTTTCTCTGTCTTCTCATTTTGCTTAAGTTACTGTGTTTTGGGTCTCCGTTTCGCAGGCTGCAGGTTTGTAGTTCCCGTTGTTTTTGGTGTCTTCCCCCAGTGGCTAAGTTTGGTTCAGTGGGTTGTGTATGCCTCCCGGTGGAGGGGACTGGTGCCTGTGTTCTGGTGGATGAGGCTGGATCTTGTCTTTCTGGTGGGCAGGACTGCATCTGGTCATGTGTTTTGGGGTGTCTGTGACCTTATTATGATTATTATGATTTTAGGCAGCCTCTCTGTTAATGGGTGGGGTTGTGTTCCTGTCTTGCTAGTTGATTGGCATAGGGTGTCCAGCACTGTAGCTTGCTGGTTGTTAAGTGGAGCTGGATCTTAGCGTTGAGATGGAGACCTCTGGGAGAGCTTTTGCCATTTGATATTACATGGAGCCGGGAGGTCTCTGGCAGACCAATGTCCTGAACTCGGCTCTCCCACCTCAGAGGCACAGGCCTGAATCCTGGCTGGAGCACCAAGACCCTGTCAGCCACATGGCCCCTACTATCCTATAGCGTTGTAAATCGGGGGAATTCCCTGCTGGTCCAGTTGTTAAGACTCTGTGCTGCAACTGCAGGGGGTGTGGGTTCTATCCCTGGTTGGGGAATCTGTAGTTTTGGGGCAGTCGTTCAGGCGACAACCCCATCAGCTCCCATCCAGCCTCCCTCTTTCATCTTCTCCGACCTGTGGGCTAGGTAGGAGTTTAATATTGTGACGAAGGGCACAAGCTTCTTTTGCAGATCGCCTGAGTTATCAATGTTAGGTGACTGGATGATTGGAGGCTGCTGGTTTTGGAGGATCTCCTGCAGAGGCAGGGGCTGCAGTGCCTCAGTCTGGGGACAAGGACACTGGTCTCTTTCTTATTTCTTCATGGAAAATAATTTTGGAGGGTATTTTTCCTCTCCCTTAGAAACACCAGAAAGACTTTCAGAAAAGAAGTACTTTAGATTTATCAGATCTTTCAAACCAGATGCTGCTTTTCTGCTTTTGATTCCAAAATATGCTGTTTCTGCAGCTGGGAAGCACATGACAAGTAAAAGAAAGGACTCCTGAAAGCCTGTTTATTCATCCAGTAAATGTGAACAGCTCAAATATTAGCCTAAGGAATACCCAAAAGGTAGCAGCAGAGGGACAGGCGAAGCTGGTGATTTCGTCATCTTGGCAGCTACATATTTGGGTGTAAAGACTGATGATAAACTTTTTGTTGTCTCATAGGCCAGTATTCTGAAATTTTAATGTGCACATAAATCACTTGGGGGTCTTATTAAAATACAGCTTCAGATTCAGTAGGTCTGGTCTGGGGCTGAGATTCCATAGTCCTAACTATCTCTTGGGTAGTGCCCATCCGATTAGTTCCCAGACTACACTTTGAGTAGCAAATTTCCCATTCTAACAGAGGCCTGGGGAAGGCAGTTTTCTTGAGTGGCTGGTAGGGACACCCTCAGATAACCCAGAAATGACAGTAGGAAAAAAAGACTGTTTAATGAACTAAAAGAACATGGCACAAGATAAACCGCAAGGTTAGAGTACATGAAATAATATTCCGTTAATTATGAAAAGTATACACAGAATACCTAAGAAGCAGATTGTAAGAAAGGCAATCCGTGAGCAGGTCAGCCATTCTCCCCTTGTCTGTCATTTCCTCTGTAGAGATTACATGGGGAGGAGGGTGGACCATTTCCATTGGGATAAAATTCTGCTGAGATGTACTTAAACAGCAATTACTGTGTACTCAGAGTAAAAAGCAATTTAAACCAGGTGATGAGGAGAATGTAGAATTCATTAGCCTTCTGCCCACAGCCCCTCTACGAGAAAAGATCTGATTGCTTACAAAAATTGATGTAAAAAATAGCAGGTGGTGATACTTTTAGGTGCATATTTACAAAGCTACCCCAAACATACCACCCTGCCATGAAAGAGTTTCTATTTTTTCTCCAAAGGATTAACGTAAACTCAAAAGACTGCCTTGTTCAGGGTCTCTGGGAGGTGAAGTGTGCTACTATGGCTTCTAGGTGAGACTCAGCTCTGTCCTCAGATTACCCCAGGCATCACATCCCCTGAAACACTGATCAGGTCCTGTTCATCAAAGATAACTGCATATACTGGGAGGCTTGGAGGACATGGCTGAAAATACAACACAATCACGCCAGCTACAGTGTCATGAAGTTTCCGAGTCACTGCAGAACTCAGAATAAAATGAAATTACCAGGGTAGAACATGTTTAAAACATGCACAAAATGACTCTGGATTTTAACATAATATTCCCTAAGGAGAAAAAAAAACATAGATTGTGACCAAGACTAATCATGTAGCTTTTCCTCTAATTTCCTGTAGTAGAAGTTAAAAGCCAAGAACTGTTACTGAACTTGCATCCTCCGAATTCACAGATGAGCCAAACCCTCCTTGACTCATTCCTGTCCTAACCCCAAGAGACCTCCGAAGAGCAGGGCTGAGCCTCTAATGCCTGATGTGCCTCTGCATAGAGCTTGGAGCTTTAATTTCCCTTCTGGTCTTTGTTGACCATGGAAACACCATGAATTGTTGCTTTATCTCATATTTTGTTACTCCGTTATTGCTATTGTACATTTTATTTTATTTTGTTTTGCAGTTTAGAAATGTTTTAATTTTAGGAAGGCAATGCTGTTGTGCATTTTCAATGCAATTAGAGATATTCTGCCAAGATAAATAAATATCCTTCATACAAGTAACTGTCTTTCCAGATATCCCACAGTCATCCTTTGCAGGTTTTAAATCACGTTCATTCTCAAGGAAACTTTCAAAATAATTTATTCACTCATATTTCTCAGTAAGTTTCCCTTGAATCCCTGCTCCATATTGGCAGAGAAAGTGTGAAGGGGATGACCTGCACTGCTATTTAAGACCCAAAGAGCACTGTCCAGCATTTCATCCTTTTTTTTTTTTTGCGGTACGCGGGCCTCTCACTGCTGTGGCCTCTCCCGTTGCGGAGCACAGGCTCCGGACGCGCAGGCTCAGCGGCCATGGCTCACGGGCCCAGCCGCACCGCGGCATGTGGGATCTTCCTGGACCGGGACACGAACCCGTGTCCCCTGCATCGGCGGGCGGACTCTCAACCACTGCGCCACCAGGGAAGCCCCTATCCATTTTTAATGAATCACGAGGTGGAATTATCTAGGATTATCACACGATTAACTCTGTTGGCTGACTCTGCTTAGATACCCAGAAACATGGAATGCTCTTCCTGTGAATGGTCCTGCTTTCTTCCCTATGCCTCTAGAGACCAGTCAGAGGTTAGCAATTCCCTGGGAGAATTGTCAGCTATGTGTTTTTGCCTTGTATTTGGTTATAGCTTTTTTCTCCATTCTCTAAATGTTTCCTGTTTAAAAGTACCTAACTTTCTTTGCAAGAAATTCGGTTTCCCTGACCTTCTCTCTCTCTCTCTCTCTCTCTTTTTTTTCTGTTTCTAATGGTCCTTGAAATGAAAATGTTTTCTTGAGTTTCCTTATTTGTACTCGGGCAGCCTACTCACTGACTCACGAGAATCGCTGGCGACCTGTGGTCCTCTCTGTTGAAGAGAATGCACATTTTGCAATCTGGCCTCTAAACATAGGGGTAGATTGAAAAATGAAGACATAAATGGTTAATTATCTCCAGCATGGTGTCAAACATTCCTCTAAAGTTAAACCTTGATTTTTGATCTTCTGCTTTGGTCTTATGGATGAGCTTGCCTTTATGAATGCAATACTGTTTCTTTAAAGGCTGACCTCAAGTCAGATATTTCTTCTTGAAGACTCTCTACTTTGCACGGTTATTGCTCATAGGAACCAACACTCCTAATGATGATATTTTTGTTGGCTTCAAATTCTGGGTTAACTTTTTAAAATTTTCTCCTAAAATTGTGAATGTGGTTGTGACTGCCTCTTTACTACCGTTGGAATATTATTTCCTTATTGGTATTCTATGAACGTTGTGTATGGTTACAGCCACTTCATCTGGTACCTCTCTTATAGACCGGAAATCTTTCAAATGGTTCTTCGCATGTCATGATCAAACATATTATTATTATAGTCTCAGGACCAAATCTCTCATCCTCTCATATGTGTATGACTCAGTTTTTGATTTCCCAGTTTAGTGCTGCCTGGTTTAGGGTGGATGTAGTTACTGCATTCAGTAATTGCTCTTTGAATATAAATTTACTTGGCTGAAAGCAGCCCAGAATTCTCCTGTTAACACGGCTCTGACTTGTGTCTTAGTCCTTTTGTGTTTCCAAAGGAGTCTATTAATTCTACCAAACAACCCACCATCTGACTGAAAAAAAAAATCTGTCAAACTAGCTACTTGATTAAGCCATTAGATTGAGATTACATTACATTGTATATTCCGGATTCCAGGCATATTAGCATGTAGATCAGATTCTTGTTTCTAGGTTATTACTAGTTTGATGGAATATGTTATTATAGTGGCCCATGCCATGTGTTTGAAATGTGGCTAGGATCTATAGGATAAACAGATATAACTCGGGTAATACACCTACAAAACTCCAACTTAATATGCTGATAATGAATAGATTATAGTATGGCGTTGAAGGATGGGAAGCAGAAGAGCTGAGATCTGTCCCAGCTTTGTTGCAACACATCTCTTTTAACTCATCTGGGCTTGAGTTTTCTCATCTGTACAATGAAGGGATTGGACTATAGCTTCTTCTATCTCTGAAAAGTTAAGACTCTACCCTCCAATGGAGATCAGCTGCCCCTTCTTGACTTTGGAAGATAGTGTAGACCTTTAAAGGATCCTTGCTGAGATTTCTATGTCTTTTTATCTTTGGTTTCAGAATATAGTTTTATTCAATCTTATGGCAGAAAACATTTTTTTTAAAGTGAAATGAACTACCAATCGCCACGAAACAGGGAATACATGATTAATTTGGTGGAATGACATTAACACATTTAGGTTGCTTTGTTCTTCATTATTTTATTCAACAATTAGCTCATAAGACTGCTAAGAGCCTGTGCACCACACAGACACTAACAGTCTCTCTCCAGGTTCTGGTTCCAGGTGAGAGAGAGATCTCCCACCACGAACAAGTTAATCTCTGTGGCCCATTAGGGAGGTGATGGCCTGGGGAACCGTTCGCCTGTTGAGTGCACACATCTGGAAAATTCTCCTGGCGGAACAAGCATACTGCTCTCAGTTTTTCATCCACATCAGTGAGATGTGAGGAGTGGCTCTTTAGCAAGACGCGACCACACAATAACGTAACAAAACCAGCTAACGGCACTTCATTTATTATAGGGCTAAATGCTCATTATTGTTTGTAAAGGATGAATTCATAACCTCTGCAGAGTTATAGTTTATACATGGTTGATTTCCATTTACAAAGAGAGAAAGTCATTGTTTTCTCTAAATGTCAAGCTTTGACTTACAAAACTCCCGTTTTCTTTTAGGTTGGGGGGTGTGTGTGTGTGTTCAAGAAAATGTTTAGCAACTAGATAGGGGAGGAGGGAAATAAAACTTGAAATGTAGTAGGGAAAGCACATTTCAAAAATTCTAAACAAACAAACAAAACCCCCAAAACTGAGGGGGTTTCGTGGAAGGTCTTAACAGAAAAGACCCACAGCATACACTTCTTTTTTAATGTGCTTCCTCCAGGAGCAGAAGGAACTGGAAAAACTGGATTTTTTCCAACAGAGTGTGAATCTGGAAATTCTTAAACAAAAATTTGTATAATTTCATGCTGCAAAGAGGCACTCTGCTTATGCAATTGAAATAAAAAATAAAGTGCCTACCTGGGTGTTTCCAGAGTAACTGTAAGCAAATAAGACTAATTAGAAGCCTTCACAGTCTCTAATTAAAAGCTAGGAAATAACTCACTCTGCGATACAAGAATCCCTGGATGTTTGGAAGAGTCACTTCCCCAAGGCCAAAGTCCCTGTTGCATGGAGCATACCATTTTGGAAGCAGGGGATCCAGAGCTTGGTACGCATGGATCTAGCCCTGAAATACACATTTGGGACAATGAGTACAGGAAATAGGGAGGGGCAATATTTTAGTACCAGTTGTACTTGGAAAATATCATTTAAAAAGAATGGGAGCTCCCACGGACAAGCACAGAAGCACTTTCAGTTGAAGTGAGAGGGAAAATTGAGGCACTTTGCTTAAGCTTTGGGGACTTTTAAACACTTAACTTTTTCATGCCCCATGGCCAGATCCTTCTTTGGAATAAAGTTATTATTGGGTGTGGGCGAGAGTGTGAAATCGAGAAAGGAGAGGGGCATGCAATGGGGAAGGGAGGGAGCAGGAAAGTTCACTTTGCTGAATAAAGAATCTTTTAAAATATAGGTCTGCCACATTCTCTCCCCAATCAGTTTGACTGAAAAGCAGAAATACTACTCTCTTAAACACAGTTCATTTGCAATTTTCCATCACAATATAATGTGGAAAAAATAAGGCTACCTATCAACGTAAGCATATCTGGGGTGAATCTTAGGCAAAAAATGTGGACCTGCAATAATTCAGATGGTGTTTTCTTTCATTCAGTTTCAAAAATTATGGCTCCAAAAGTTTCAGCATTTTCTTGTATCTCCTTACAGTCAGGCATTCAGAGGTACGTGTTGGTTTTAATAGCTTTGGTAGAAACATGCTGAAATAGGAATGGATATAAAACCCTTTGTCTTTAGGCTAATTTGGTGTGGATTTATAAGGCCTGAGTAAACTGGTAAATTAGTAAATTTCTTAAAATAATACAAATGAATGTAAGACACATAGTAGAACAGCAGATTCAGAAAGAAAAATAGGTTAGTATTGTATTCCCATGTTTTGTAAAAGACATCAAGTAAGGCCACCAATACAGGAACCGAGTTCTTTTTTTTGTTTTTCCTGCCATGATTTCCTATCAGCTTCATGTTCTTGGAGGGGGCGATGAAAAAATGC